>NC_141029.1:6265000-6387500 GCF_052040795.2 Danio rerio | reverse complement strand
GTGAGAAGTGCTTCTCATATGATATGATATGCGACCTGTACAGCTTTACTGTAGACATTTTCTTGAGTGAAAATGACGTTGAGTGAAACTTTGTCATACACCACACCCACCAAAAGTGTACCCTTGGTAGTGGAAATGCAAGCCTGATAAAGGTGATACGTACCAACCTGAACCGTACCGCACTGTACATTGTCGTGAAAACGAGCCATAAGATTAGTTCCTTCAAGCTCAATCTGACACGCAGCTGCTGCTTTATGGGTTATCCTTTACATTTTTTGTACAATATTTTTGTGAAATTAAGAAATCACAATCAGTAAACTGTCAGAACACTCTCTTTTTTTGTGAAGTGGGGTTGGAAATAATTAGCGATTTTTGTTGCATACGGTTTCTGTTTCATAAACCAAAATATTTGAAATAATTCCCTTTTATCAGTCACGATGTTGTCACACACACACACACACACACACACACACACACACACACACACACACACACACACACACACACACACACACACACACACACCAGTTTACTGGTAAAATACTATTTGAATGGAAAAAGGTTTCAGATGGCAACTCTCATGAATGCTTTTTAACATTTATTTTGTCTATAAATCTGTACTCTAGGCTGTATGCCGAAGCATGCTAATAGGACTTTTAATTTGCCACAGTGACGTAGCGCAAAATGCGGAGGCCCCCTTGCAGGGATCACTGACGGGGCCCCCTGATGAAGGGGGGGAGGGGGGACAACACGGGGAAGCGATCACAAATTGAGGAGCAGGGAAGGAAGGCGGGGTGGAGCGACAACGCGGGGAAACCTTCACAAACTGAGGAGCGATCACAAACCGAAAGCGGCGAGAGCGTCAAAGTAGCCAGAAGTCATTCATTTTCAATGATAGCCGGCGGGGAGAAACAGCGCGGCACGTCTTCTCCGGTGTGAGCGTCGAGGATAGTTGAAATCAAGTCAACTTTATGGTATGAGCTATAACGCGGTTCAGCGAGAACACAGACCTCTGAACTTTGGTTCCAACCACAGTTGTTCCCAAGAGTTTGATTATTGCGGTTGCCAGATTTACAATTATTGAAAATCGTGACGACGCGGGGCCCCATAATCATCCCCCCCCATAATCACCCCCCCCCCCCCCTGCAGGCCCGTCTGCTATGCCACTGATTTGCCAGTAACCTGGGTTAATCATTTCCGGCAAATTGTATGTCAATGCAAAATCGGCAGGTTTAAGGTTCTTTAAAAATCAGCGATCTCCTCAAGCTGAGTGATATTGGATATAAAGTGGGTCTCAGATTTTAAAAGAAGCACTGCATTACATTACATTTCCCCCCCGCCATGTCTTTATAATGTGAGCACTTATTTTACCCCAGTATATTCAATGGAGCTTCTGCACAAGCCTGCCGATTCTGACGGGGGCGTGGGAGCAAACAGCTTTTTGTCTCGCTTTACGCTTGAGCAACTAAATGAATGCCAAAGTTTGTTTAACTGATTGTATTTGAATTACATTACAACATCGATGCAGTAAAAGGAACCTTATAAAATGGAAAAAAACTCACAATAACAGGTCACCGGAAGTGTACCAGTATGGAAAACACATTAGCTTGGCATATACCACCTTTTTGTCAATAGTGAGTAAAATGTCCATGTTTTTAAGTGTCTGACACACACCACAGGACCTCAGTCATCTTAATAAATGAATGACTAAATGTTTCAAAGTGTTCAAAGTGTTTCAATCCGGCTACCACTGCAAGTATATTCCAAACCTGTGAGAAGCACTGCGATATGATATTATCAGCCCAGTCCTAATTTAAACAAATGTCCCAATAAAGAAGAAAACATCTAAAGTGGCAACTTTTCAAATGACAGACAACATAGGAATTACATTATGTCCCATTGGGACCTGGTCCTAATAACGACAACAAACTAAGAATGTACAGTAATTCTACTAGCTCAATCATAATAATAGCAATAAAGCAATGAAATACACATACTGAAGGAAAAGAAACGGCCCCGTAGGGAAATTTAGTGGTATTTAGTGCAGATAGGAAGAGAGAGAGAAGAAGCAGCCCTTGAGTACAAGTACTGATGTAATTAAAATCATTAGCACAGAAGCGATGGCTGAATCTCCACATTGAATTACAAATAGTGCAAGTGTTTGTATCATCTTAGCGAGGCGGCACAGGCGCCATTCTCCTCAGAAATAATAAAAGCTGTGCCATCACCATGGAAACGCTTCATCTGTGCCCACAGCCGCTCTGCCACCATAGATGCCAAAGCTGGAAGAATCTGGTCTCTTTGTGTGCCTGTGATACTCGGGATTATGCAACCGTAAAGGCTATCAGTATCCCACTGACCCTTTCAGAGAAACTGGCATCACCACGGAAACCAAAAACCGCAAGTGGAGACAATGAAAGAGAAAACGCTTCTCAAAAAACCCAACCAAAAATACAAGGCCTTCCTTCAGGGGCTTCTTGAAAAATGCCAATTTCACATCCTTCAGATGAATGAATGAGGAAGCAACGCGGTTTAAACGTAACTTGGGTTACTAGGAAATGTGACTCAACACTCTGGCACTATGTAGAATTAATATTATTAATAAAATAAAAATTAAAAACTAGGAAAGACAACAGCTAAGAAAAAAGGAAATGTTAAGTCATTTATGAATCACTATGACTCCTCGAGCAGTCAGAAACAGCCAACCGTCATGCTAACGAGCTGTATAAAGAGATTATTTGTTTAATATGCTCATTTCTATTTACTGCTTCTGTCTTTCATTGTGATGCTGTTGCTGATGCCATTTTATAACATCAAAAAGCAGCGATGAAATTCTAAATTATGATCAAGTTAGATAAGCTGCAATAATAATAATAATACTATTAATAATTGCAGACAGTGATAATATTTTTATTATTTTTATTCTTCTTCTTATAAAGATGATGAAGATGATGATGATGATGATGATGGATGAATTAAAATTTATTTAAAACATTAAAAAATAAAACAACAACAACAACATTGTTTACAATTATTACTATTATTATTATTATTATTATGAACTTATTTATTTATTTATTTATTTATTTATTATATAATTTTACAATTATTATTATTATTATTATTATTATTATTATTATTGTTGTTGAGTGCATTGTAAAACAACATTAAACAACAACAACAACAACAACAACAATAATAATAATAATTTCAGTTTATTATTATTACTGTGCTATTATTAGGATAATATGCATCAATTTAAAGTGTATTTAAACATTAAAAACATAATAATAATAATAATAATAATAATAATAATAATAATAATAATAATGTTATAATTGATAATAATAATTATTATTATTAGTAGTATTATATTATTATTATTATTATTATTATTATTATATCATTGTTTACTACTATTAATATTATTAGTAGCATATTATGCATCAATTTAAACCGTATTTAAACATTAAAAACAACAAAATAATAATAATAATAATAATAATAATAATAATAATTACTGTTCATTATTATCACAATTATTATTATTATTATTATTATTACTATTATTATTATTATTATTATTATTATTATTATTAAAATACAAGATTTAAATGGAATCACACATTAAATAACAAATGCAGGTTTAACTTTTTTACTCTTTAGTCTGAAAAAAAAAACTAAGTGGGGAAGTAGAAATTTAATTGACCTCATTTGGCATTTTTTTCACACTATTTTAATGCATTTCTAATTTAATGCATGCTTGCTTTTGTAAATTAAAATGACTATATTTGCTGCCCATTAAAAACACTGAGTATTTGATTACTTCGCCATTTAAACGTACTTATTAACCGATTAATGAATCATCTAGGTTTAATGAAATGCTTCATGGCTGTTTTCATGACACTCATTAAACCTCAATAGACCAAAGTAACAACTCTGTCACTCACCAATCTCCTTGCCAAGTCCAGAGTGCAGCATGGCTCCAGCAGAGGTGACCACAGCACAGGTCTTTAAGCCTGGCCTGTGGATCTGGCTTAGGGGTAATGCAGGCACAATCTTCTGCCAGCCCAATTTGGAGAAAGGCATCTCGGCCCCATCCAATGTTCGAATCTTCTCCCTTTTCTTCAGCTCACACAGCACCTGCTGGCGGCTCTGCTTCGCCTTCCGGTGCCCCCTGTAGGCCACTCCATGCTTATTATTATTCAGGTAGTCTTTCATAGCCCTCTGCAGGCGTGGACTGAGCATCCCCATCGACAAACTCCCTTTCCACAGACCATGAACTATGGATTTGTATCTGGGAACGTAATATTCATGCGGGTCAGAGCTCCCATGCCTTGCAACCCGTTTTGTGGTCCTCCCTCTACCTTCATCACCACCCTCCTCATCCTCCTCTTCCCCTCCAATCACCTCCTCCTCTTCATCCTCGTCTTCTTGAGGTGAATCCTGGTTGTACTCTTGTCGTTCACGGTTGCGACTCATGCCGGTCGACCTCGAGCCCACATCCTGGGTGCCGAATGCGGACCAGGCTGCCAGGCTCTGAGGGTCAGGGTAAGGGTAGGCTTCCTGGCTGAGTGGACTAGGTTGGGGGTCAGCGCTGGGGTTTTCCTCCTGGCTCTGCTCCTGCTGGGTGTTGCTGGAGGTGGATGGGGCGGAGGAGGTGGCCAGGCCCAAATGGGTGGCCATGATGGTCCGAGGGTTGCCCTGCAGGGAGGTCAGGCGTCGGGTGTCTGTGTAAGATAGAGCGGCCGCGGCGTGCGGGTCATCCACTCTTGACTCCATGAAGTAAGAGAGGAGCGCCAGGAAGAGCAGTGCCCAGACCAGAATGAGGCCGAGGGCGAGCCGCCGCCACTGTTTCAGACTGGACTTCATCTTCCCGCAATCCTCTCAGCCGCACGCCGCTGCACTCCCGGCCTGACTGAAGAAGGGTCAGCAGGAGGCCTGCAACAGGACATGCTCAGTTAGTCTTGCTCTTGCTGGACTTGATTGTGATTTCCCTAACTTTAGAACTTTAAAATATTAATAAATTCTGTTATTTACTCACGTCATTCTAAACCCCTGAAACAATTGTTCAAACCTCACAAAACAAATGAAGACATTTTAGATGTGAGAGCTCTCACGTTCTCCATAAACAGATTCCTGATTTGTTTAAAGTCCAGAATAAACACCCTCAAACCGATTACATGGCGTTGGAGGTTCAATTAGAATATTATCCTTTATTATACTTTTGTGCACACATAAAAGATTAATAGCGACTTTATTAAAAAATTTATTCTCCTCAGTGACAGTATATAGTCGTTCATTGTCAGTATATGGTCGTGGGCACCCCCAATATTGGGGGGGAGGGGGGTTCAACGGACCATAACTTTATTTTATGACGTGTGAAGCCAGTTTTCTCCAGTATGTAAGTAAACAAATGACTACTATTTAATATATTCTAAAGTTATGTTATCAACTACAACACAGAGGTTTTTAGACTATTTTTTTCACATTTTCACATATTTGAATCAGGATCCAGCTTAAAGGGCAAGCTTGAAAATCCCTGCATCAAACAGATGAAGACAGTAAGCAGGTCTGTCGAAAACAGGAAAGACATTTCCTCTACTGTCAGCTTTCGCTTTCCTTTGAGAAACGTTCCCCCCAGAGACCACTCATGATACGCTGTTAGTTTTCAGTATGGTTTCACTATTTTGCAGATCTGAATTTAGACATGAGAACAGCAGCTGTCATAACACTCCTGTGCTGTGCAAAACTGAAACTCTTATTACTGTAACATTAAGTAGAATAGAAACACAAATGGGAAAAGTATTATATAGATGATTTTTTTAAGATCATAAATTTATTATTATTTATTATAATAATATGTCATAAGATTATAAATGTATTATTATTATTATTATTTAGTAAGCTAATATTACTTTATAATAAGCTGTATTATTTAATGCATTTACCAATGACAATGTATAACAATGAATAACACATCGATTACAGTATTTATTCATGGTTGTTAATGGTAGTTGATGAAAATAATGTTGCTCATTAGTTAACTCACAGTCCATTAAACAGTGGTAATAAGCAAGACTTTGGATTTTAAGAATGCATTAGTAAATGTTGAGCTATGATTAATAAATAAACAGGTATTGCTCATCATTACTTAATTTTAGTTAATGTATTTACTAACATGAACTAATGATGAGCAAGACTTGTACAACACTTATTAATCAAATTATTAGACGATTTTCCATGTATTTCGTACAGAAAATAATTGTTTAAACTAGTAAGCAAGTGAGTGGGTTGAACAAACAAACCAAGGACTGAACGAACCAACAACTGAACGAACCATGACTGAACAAACGAACAAATGAACAACTGAACGAATGACTGAAAGAACAAACGACTGAACAAACCGACGACTGAACAAACGAACCAACAACTGAACAAACAAATAACTGAACGAACAAACAAATGACTGAATGAACAAACAAACAAATGACTGAACGAACAAACAAACAACTAAACGAACAAACAAATAACTGAACGAACAAACAAATGATTGAATGAACAAACGAATGACTGAACAAACAAACAAATGACTAAACAAACAAACGAATGACGGAACGAACAAACGACTGAACAAACAAACAAATGACTAAACAAACAAACAAATGACTGAACAAACAAACGAATGACTGAACGAACAAACAAACAACTAAACGAACAAACAAATAACTGAACGAATAAACAAAGGATTGAACGAACAAACAAATGACTAAACAAACAAACAAATGACTGAACAAACAAACGAATGACTGAACGAACAAACAAACAACTAAACGAACAAACAAATAACTGAACGAACAAACAAATGATTGAACGAACAAACAAATGACTGAACGGACAAACAAAAGACTAAACGAACAAACGAATGACTGAACGAACAAACAAACCACTAAACCAACAAACGAAATACTAAACAAATAAACAAAAGACTGAACGAACAAATGAATGACTGAACAAACAAACGAACGACTGAACGAACAAACAAAAACGAATGACTGACTGAAAAACGAACGACTGACTAAAAAACGAACGACTGGCTGAATAAATGGATGACTGAAACAAATGAATAAATTTATAACTTCACCGTAAAGTCTGCTGTACAATTTCAGGCATTACTGCCAACCAAAAATGCCAGTATACTGTAATTTTTGCAGCAATATTTTAAGGTGGTGGCATTGTTGTTCCTCCCTCGCAACTCAAAGACTATCTAAAGCGCACACAAATGCGAATTACCTCTCTGTAGTCCCTATTTCCTGGAATCCATTTATCCTTAAACAGTCCGTCTGTCCCTGCAAGACAAAAGAAGACAGCAATTAGAGACAATAATAAGAGCCCTGAATCATCCTTCTAGTTTTACAGATTAAATCAACCTGAGCGGTTCTCTTTCAACAGATTAAAATGGGGAACTAGCTAAAAACAGAAGCATATATACAACACTCAATGTAATGTCACTACACACATTTAACATAAGATGTTTGTACAACAATGGTTTTCTAGGAAGAAAGCCTGCATGCACACACACAGAGAGAACATGATTTTGTTATTATGATTAAGTACACCCTGGTATTGTTTTCTGGGTTTAACCCCTTCAGACCCTGCGTCCATTACAATGGACATCATATGACATCCCATTTTTCTGAAATTTGGAACATAATTTAGGTCTGAAGGGGTTAAAGCGCACTAAACATATATGTTTACACAAGTTATAATGGTTTGAGTTCTAGCTATGTTACAATCCAGCAGTTTTACTGCACATTTTAAAATTAATGATGATTATAATTAATGACACTTAAATCATACATGCAGTAAGTTGAGTTTTTTTGATGCGAATGAAAGGGAGTTCATGTGAATAATGGTAGATGGAAATAACTTTGTACAGAATTTTGTTGATATAGTAAGCTATAGGTTATTAGGTCATCAATATACACTATCATCCAGTTAAACAACTTGATGTGAATTGCTCTGATAAGCATTTAGGTTAGTTTAATGTGAACTCCTCAAAGATGCTGAAAGTTGAGGCTTTTTCTGTAACACACTTGTAACACACTCATTTGTACATATGAAGTCAAAATCATTAGCTGCTTTCAACTGTTGCTTAATGAGAAGACAATTTTTCTTCAACACATTTTAAAAACATCAGTGTTAATAACTCATTTCTAATGACTCATTTATTTAGCCTTTTCCATGATGACAGTAAAGTTTTTCGGCAAGGTTATTACAGTATGTCAACCAGGTAAGTTTTGATAATTAGGATATAAGTTAGTATTTTGTTCTGTAGACAACTGAAAATAATCTTAAAGGGGGCTATTAATATTGACTTTAACATTGTACAATTTAAAATGGTTATAGGAAATACTGTGATGATTTTCTTAAGATCTCCAGGAAATTATTTCAAAAGGACTGAACATTTAAAACTTTAGGATTCATTTATTATTTATATATATATATATATGTATATATATATATATATATATATATATATATATATATATATATATATATATATATATATATATATATATATATATATATATATATATATATATATATATATATATATGTTTTAAATGTTCAGTCTTTTTGAAATAATTTCCTGGAGATCTTAAGAAAATCATATATGTATATATGTATACATACACACCTTTCTTGCATTCAAGGTCTTGCATTGTTTTTTTTTTTTATTGTTTGGAGTTTATTGTCATTATTAAATAAAAATTCTGACCTTTGAAATCGTCATGAGGCCATGTATCTCTTTACGATGTTTGGCTTAATTCTTTATTTAGCCATGTTGAATTTAACAAGCCTTAACATCTTTCAAGGTTAGGTGGGTCAAGATTACCATGAGAATGATTGTTTTGGTGTGGACCCGAGCCTGATTGCCCTTTTTATGTAATCCTAAACAAACCAATCCAAGAACAAAAACCACACAAGGTTTACAAAACTAACACGCCAAAAAGCCAGGCATGAAAACACCCTGAAAGTAAGCAATGATATTAGTCTGAATTAATTAATTTAGGTTTATTTACACCTACTCTCACAATACATTTTTTCACTAATTCGGTCAAAAGTGGACCATGCTAAATGAGTTAAAAAGCTTTTTGCAAAGTTTAAAGTTTGTCAACTTTGGATCACATCAAGAGACAGTCAAAAACCATTAGGTCAGTTTGTAAGCATAAAGCGCATAAATGCTCACGTGATTGAATGAGTTCAAATGGAAAATCTATTAACATGATGTGCGGTGAGAAAGCACACCTAAAGTGATGCAGTAAAGACCAATTTCAAGGTGTGGTCACATTAGCAAAGTTCAGGTGAATTTCACAGGCAAACATTGTCTATTGTACATAATCAATAGTGTGGCAAAGCACCACCCACACAGAAGTGGCAAACAAACAGTGCTTGCATAATTTAGTAAGGCAATAATGACAATGATCACACAATGATAGTTTTTTTAAAAAAAGCAAACATGTTAATATTCTCAAAGTACTATTTATTTATTTATTTATTTATTTATTTATTTATTTATTTATTTATTTATTTATTTATTTATTTATTTATTTATTTATTTGTTTGTTTATTTATTTGTTTATTTATGTGTGTTTGTTTGTTTGTTTGTTTATGTATTTATTTATTTGAACCGCATTTGAATTCTGTAAAAGTTGAAGAAATGAACAATAAATAAATAAAATTGGCTAAATTGTGTTCATGACACCACTACACTACCTGACAAAAGTCTTGTTGTCAATCTCAGTTACAAGAGCAGCCTGAGGTACCAAGTCATTTGTGTTGCCCATGACACTACAAACCACAGGAGAGGGCAAATTCTTCAGCAGGATAGCGCTCCTCATAATTCAGCCTCCAAATCAAAGTTTGTGAAAGCAAAGATGGCCAAGGCGCTCCAGGACTGGACAGCCCAGTCACCAGATATGAACATTATTGAGCATGTCTGGGGTAAGATGTTGGAGGCATTAAAGATGAAAACAAAAAATCTTGATGAACTCTGGGAGTCCTGCAAGAACACTTTCTTTGCCATTCCAGATGACTTTATTAATAAGTGATTTGAGTCATTGCAGAGATGTATGGATGCAGTCCTCCAAGCTAATGTGAGTCATAAACAATAAGAATTCTTGACTAAAAATCAAGTTATTAGTTGTTGTTCCCAGAATTTGGATAGGCGATAAGACTTTGTTGTCAGGTAGTGTGCGAGCAAAATGAAGTTTTCATTTTGTTAATAAATTACGCACAACGATCAACCAGGCAGTTACATTATCTGATAAAGTAATATTCCACAAAACATAGCCATAAAAACGCGACATTTTTTGTTTAGGTAACTTTCAACCCGGGTTAAAAAATAAAATATATAATGAATAAATAAATATATAATGAAAAAAGAATAAGAGTTCTTAAGAGTGAAATAACTGAACATAAACATAAGAGAAATAGAGAATTATATATATTTTTTAAAAGACTAGTTCAGACGACACTTAGAGCCTTTTGCATCTAGACTTTACACACACAAACACACACATTTATAAACATAAGCTCATAACTCATTACATTCTTACAACATGAAAATGGTACAGAACTTACATGAATTGTGAGGGTTAAGAAGATTTATGAATTCTATGGAAGTTGAATTATTATTCTATGAACTTTATGAAAAAATATATAAGGCTGAGTAAATCCAAAATTCTTTAGAAAGCATCAAATCACTCAGTTTGATTTATTGTGAAGAACATCGTAATTGTAATACAGCATTGTAATACAGATTATAATATAGGCATAGTTTCAGATATAATATAGGTATAACCTTTTGGTGGTAATTAATATTATTATTATTATTAAAATTATTTTTCAATATTATATAATATTAATTAGGTAACACTTTGCAATAAGGGTGCATTAGTTAATGTTAGTTAATGCATAAGTAAACATGAATTTACAATGAATAACGCATCTATTACGCATTACTTAACCTTTGGTAATGCTAACTAAACATTTATTTAATATTAACACCATTAACATTTTATTAATATTGATATTTATATATTATATATTAATATATGAATTTATTTTTGCCAGTTTCAAAATTAATATTTTTTCATTCAACTAAAATAAAAAAATAAACAATGAATAAATAAAACAATCTAACTAACTAACTAACTAACTAACTAACTAACTAACTAACTAACTAACTAACTAAATAAATAAATAAATAAATAAACAAACAATTAAACAAATTAAATAAACACAAATAAAATTAACTAAATAAATAAAAATAACTAAAACTAACAAGTGAATAAATAAATAATTAAATAAAAATTACAACTGTTGAAAGAATTCAAAATAAAAATTATGCAAAAATAAAACGAAATTAAAAGCTCAAAAAAGCTAAACTTCTACTAAAATAACTTTGGCATAAGACTGTGCGAGTGGAGGAAGGCGGCAGGATGTTCACATCAGTGATCAGTGAAATGTGTGACATGTGGCGAGAGCGCTCAGAGATAAAAGCGAAGGCGGAAGGACATTAGCAGCTTAATGCTCAAATCCAGGGCAAAATTAATGACAAGAAAACTAAAACAAAAACAAAATCTGTCGGAGGCCAAAAAACAGATAAGCCTTTTCATGTGTTTGGGAGCTAAATACATATAATGTAGAGGGGCTTTAACCTATTACACTGCAGGACGTTGCCATTACTGCTTAAAATTGGATAATAGTTTGTGTTTTAGAAGCTACTCAGTTGGCTTCTGCTGGTATCACATTTTTTTGTAACGATCAATTGCTAAAGTTTTTATCATGGTACATGGTATAATTGAGATATTGACCCAAGCTACAAAAAAATTATTAATTTAGCAGGTATAATTACCCTGTCATTAAAAAAACATGCTAATTAACAGTTTTCATATTTTGTGTTTTCTGTTTATTTACAGTTGTGAATTGGATTATACAGTAGAATGTTGATCTCTGCTCTGTCAAATTTTGATGTTGAAAAATTCAACTCTACAGTTTAACAAAGTCACTTTTTTTTTACATATTAGTAGTAGTTTTTAATAACAATGTTTAAGAAATAATATATGGAGATATAAGTCGGTAAAAATGTACTGGCAGCTTATTAAAAGGTTTTTGGACTGTAATATGCAACACCAACAGAGACAATATTTCACTTGAAACTATCTATTAGTTGAAAATATCAATAAAAGTCCAAATTTTTAAGGTTAAAAATAGTCAGAAGTAAGACCAAGATCTCATAATGGGATTTAAAAGCATAAACAAATGGGGAAAATAAGAAAAATAAAAACATTAAAAAAAAGGAAGGTAAAACTGACTGTTTTATATAGTATATATGTTCAGAGGAAATAAGAGCTTTAAAGAAATTTTAAAACAAAAGAATGATAAAGTAAACTAGGCTTATTAGTACAATGTTAGTTAAATCATTATTTTAGATGTCTATAGAGTGGCGACGCGGTAGCGCAGTAGGTAGTGCTGTCGTCTCACAGCAAGGTCACGGTTTTAAGCCTTGGCTGGGTCAGTCGGCATTTCTGTGTGGAGTTTGCATGTTCTCCCTGCGTTTGCGTGGAATTCCTCCGAGTGCTCCGGTTCCCCCACAGTCCAAAGACATACGGTACCGGTGAATTGGGTAAGCTAAAATTGTCCATAGTGTATGAGTGTGAATGAGTGTATATGGATGTTTCCCAGAGATGGGTTGCAGCTGGAAGGGCATCGGCTGTGTAAGACATATGCTGGATAAATTGGCGGTTCATTCCGCTGTGGCAACCCTAGATTAATAAAGGAGCTTCCTTCGGTTGCGCCGGTTTCCCCCACAGTCCAAAGACATGTGGTACAGGTGAATTGGGTAGGCTAAATTGTCCGTAGTGTATGAGTGTGTGTGTGTGTGTGTGTAAATGTGTGTGTGGATGTTTCCCAGAGATGAGTTGCGGCTGGAAGGGCATCCGCTGTGTAAAAAATCTGCTGGATAAGTTGGCGGTTCATTCCGCTGTGGCGACCCTGGATTAATAAAGGGACTAAGCCGACAAGAGAATGAATAAATATTCTATTAGTGTTGGGACAACACGTAAGAATTGTGTGGAACACGGCATTTTTTTATAGTGTGTGTTAGCAGATAAAAAAAATGTTTGAGTATGTTTTTTTATCATCAAGTCTAAAGGCAGGGAGAACATGCAAACTCCACACAGAAACGCCAACTGAGCCGAGGTTCGAACCAGCGACTCAGTGACCTTCTTGCTGTGAGGCGACAGAACCACCTACTGCGCCACTGCCTCGCCGTGAATACAATTCATGTTTGGGAATTCTAAGATTTAATTGTGGATCTCGTTCTATTTATTTTCTGAAATACTTGGTTTTTGTCCATCACTTTACATTTTTTTGTGGATCACAATATGTTTATTTGAAATAATCCAACAATTCTGTCTCCATAATTAGCAGTGTGCTGAATAAAAGGGAGTAAATCCCAATGCATTAGCATGTATCAAAATAAAAAAGTTCTTGATTTTAGCTTGACACACTTTTTTGTAAACACACTGCTATTATTTTGAATGCAACTGTACGTGCTCAGAAGTCAGATCAAGCCAAAAATATGACTCATCATATCCGTGAAATGTATGATGAAGAGGCTATAAAACTAATCAAGCAAGGACGAATAAATAAAACATTTATTCCGCCTGAACATAAAACAAGGTGAGCCCGACAGACAAACACACCGGTAACAGAAAAAACCTGCATAAATCCTTGAGTGAAAGTGGATACGACTGAGCCAAGACAGAGTAAAAGAGATGAACAGACAGAAATAGAGAGAGAACGTACAAAGAGAGAAAAGACATAAGAGGCCACGGCAGTGAAAGAGCGAGAGCAGAGAGGGAGTTACACGGCACATCCATTACATAATTCATTAAACTCGCAAGTCCCGTCAAGCCGGGTGACTTCCCAGAGCCCTTTCGGGTCATTATGAGTGTCGCACTAACACACACACACTAAACGCACAGGCAAAACACACACACACACACACACACACCTCATTTCCAAGAAACATCTGCACTGGATCCAGACAAATGAATCAGGTGTTGTGCAATATTGGAGCTGCACTGCGGATTAGCATAAAAATCAACCAGATTTCACATGCTTGCTTTACACCAATTTTATCCCTACAAAGGGTGCACCATATAGACATATTCAGCAATGTTATGTTTGCTATGTTCTATTTTATTATGACCTAAATTATACAACTTGTTTACATTTTTATTATATATTTAAAAAAATAAATAAACAAAAACATCTAATATCACTATTTAGATGTTGCCCTATTTGGGATTTGTCAGCCGTTTGTTAAAGGAAGGATCAGAAAAGAGTATTGATGTATGGGACTGTGTCAGAGCTTGACAGGAACTTTACAGTACACAGTTCATGGATCAGTTTCTTCCTCCATTTCACATGTGTAAGTAAGTGCAATTAAAATGCCTGCCTTCTTGTTTTCTCTAGCTTGCAAAATATGTATTTGTGTTTCGTTACTTGTAATTGCTTGTACAGCATCTGTATAATTAGGTCAAACAAATGCATATTATAAGACAATGAAAGTGTTTTTTTGACCTTGCATGCACATCAGCCTGTTGTTGGAGACCTTCCAAACCAAAATATGACCTTTTTTAATGCATAATAGGGGCTCTTTACTGTTTGTAGATTGATTAAAACATGAATGTGTTTCACTCTTTAAACTACAGTTGAAATTTCTATAAAATACAACAAAGAAAATCGTGTCATTTAGAACAGAAGTTCTTAGAATTGCTCCTGCAGCATGACTCTAACATTGAGAAACCTCGGGGACAACTACAGTCCTAATGAAATATTCAAAAAAATCACACAGTGTGAGCCAGGCTTTAGTCTGATGAGGCCTCTGGTGAAAAAAAAAAAAATAAAAATACTACTGCTTGAGACTTTCTCTCTCTCACTTCTTTAGCCCATAGAACTGAAATTCAGTGACTTGCAGCTGAAGTTAGTGTACTAAACTGAATAAATACATAAATAATTAGCTATATTATCAAATATGCACTAATGTTTAAGGGCTCTATTTTGACGGTCCATGCGCAGAACGCAAAACGCAGGGCGCAAACGCTTTCAGGGCGTGTCAGAACGCATTTTTGCTAATTTAAGGATGGGAAAATCCACTTTGCGCCATGTCGCATGGTCTAAAAGGGTTGAGTTTATTTTCTTAATGAGTTATAGGTGTGTTTTGAGAATAAACCAATCAGAGTATCATCTCCCATTCCCTTTAAGAGCCAGCTGCGTCGCACCAAGAGCGCATTCGCTATTTACAGGACGTAAAGTAAGTCTAAGTGGAAAAACTGAGCATTTCACTAGCAAACAGTTAACAGTTAACAGTTTTTTTTAACAGAGCATCTACTGCGTGAGAATGAGAGATATTGGATCACTTTCACTTTCGCTCTTGGATAGGGAAACCTTTATGCACAGACATCAATTAGTCTATAAATAATGAATTGTGTTTGTTAAGCGCATATATTAGTTTCAAAACTATTTCTAAATTCAGTTCTAATTTCCAGCAAACGAATAAATGAACAATAATAACGAAGTGTGTTCAAAAACCTGAGTTATATCCTTAAACACATGCTGTGCCCCATATGGTCTAAAACCTGACAGGTGGGAAAATCTAAGCTTGTTTTTGATAAAACAAATATAAATATGGATATAATAAATGATACTGCTAATAATGATAACATTATACAAAAGCAAATTGTTATGAATGAACTGAAAAAGCCTCCCGAGATGAAGAAGACATAAAAGCAGTGATTTTTCATATTTATGTAGGCTAGAAAATAATATGTTTTGTAATGTTTTAATCCTTTATATTTATATTCTATATCTATTCTTATTATATCCTATATATATATATCCTTAATATTAAAATTTTTCATATGTAAAGATATTTGCCTATTGCTCTCTTGTGCGTATTAAGCAGTGCGTAAGCGAAGCGTAACTCTGCGCCGGAGTTTAGACCAGGTTTGTTTTGGTCTAATGAAAAATCTATTTTAGTTTCTCAAAATAGCAACGCGCCAGCGGTCCGCCTCAGAACGCCTTCCTCTTCAAACCAGAACGCCTATGGGCGCACATATGAGCGCTAATGCATTCGCTATTTAAACAGCGTAGCGCAACGCCTCAAAACGACTCTTGCGCCAAGCTGAAACTACCAAACAAGTATTTCGCTGCGCCCTGTGCCACATTGCGCCAGGTGTATGATAGGGCCCTAAGTGTTTAAGTATTTAAGTCTCAGAGTGTATATATTTTAAAATCAGAATGATTTATACCTCTATGGGTACCTTCTTGGTTACCAAATCTAAGAGACTGATTACAAAGTCAATATAAAGATCATGTTAATGAAAATCTGCATTAACATAATCAGCACTTGATAAAAAGATATGCTTACTCCAAATGTGAGAAAAAAATAAAAAATCAAATAAATTTATTTCATCCAAGGGTTTAGTTTTCCTAACTACAGCACAAGCAGCAAATGTTTTTAAATGCCAGAACTGAATAAATAAACAAACAAAACAAGTCACCTGATCTAAGAATTCACGAGAAAAAAAAAAACAACTTTCAAAACGATACCAGGAAATTAGATTAAACTCTCTGACTTTTAGTATCACTCTGTATCCGTTTCCTCTATTAGGGTTAAATAAATAGGGTTAAATTCTCTTTTTTGCTAATCTGACCATTCTGTGCACAGGTGTAAATAGGGTCTGAAAAGTTTTGAGAGATGTTTTCCAGAGCTTGTTTGACTGGATTGCATCATTAGATCACAACACACATCTCATTTCCAATAAACATTTGCAGTGGCTCCAGACAATTGAACTATGTGTTCCAGTAGTTCAACACTCACTGTTTAACACAACTGCCTTTTAGCATTAAATGAATTGTTTTGACTTCACAGGCATGGTTTAACACCTGTTGTAAACATTTGACATGTTTTTGTTGCTGTTGATGTTGTGTTTCAGTGGAAAAAGCTAAGGTAAGCGTCAGATGTATGCTTTTAAACCTTTTCCAGGAGGTACTGTAGTTTGACTGCATTGTTTGCATTTTGCTTTAACAGATCTCAAGCAGATGAGGGAGAAGCATTCTTACTCCCTACTTGTTCATTTTAATCCAATGCTACAACTATTCTGCTCTATTCGTGAAATACATTAGTGTAAAATAAAAGGATAGAGAAAATTATTCAAAAAGTAGCAGCTTTCATTTCCATCTTAGCAACAAAACTACACCAAGCTCCATTGATTCATATTAGAATCAGTTTTTTTTTTTTACACTTCCTTTTTCACCTCTGTATCATACATAGGATGTTACAAAGCAAAGTTTAAATTGTGTCTGGTTAGTCTAGGCTGTCTGGCTTCAACAAAAGTACATCCTACTGCAATTTAGCAATTAGTTTGGTACGTGACTAGTATGTGGCGTTTTGGCGCTGTTCCAACAAATTCAACCGCAAGAGTGTCAACACCACAGGAGCAACCTTACCTCATACTTTAACATTACAGGATTTAGTGCTGCTGAGTCATGAAAATCATGCATGAAATCATTCAGCTCAACGTCAAACTAAATACTTGAGTGCATAAAAATTTCACATGATGATTATAGTGACCAAATGTATCATGTTACTGCGATTTTGTTTTAATGACCTTAAATATGTTCTAAAGATAAACGTCACACACACTAGAGGCATTTTACCCGTTGGGTATCTTTCCAATGTAATGCAATTTTGTAGCAAACAGCAAATCAAAGCATTTAGTTAAAAATAACTAATAATAAAGAGAAACAAACTAATAAAATAGACATACATATTATTGTGTGTGTGTGTGTGTGTGTGGGGGGGGGGGGGGGGGTAACATTACAGGAGATGTAATGTGATTCAGTTAATTTGGTGAATTAGTTCAGCCGGTTCACTTAGAAGATCCGGTTAAAAAGAATGATTCATTATACGGAAATAAAACCCATTACTGAGCACAAATGTGTTGAATTAATAGTTACTAACTATCTGCTCGGGTAAAATTTAATTCTTTCATCGTGCTGCTGTCATATCCAGTCATTGTTTTTAAATCACAAGAGCAACAGCGAAGATGACTGGAAGAGAGCCGGCTTGATTTGGCCAATGACATCAGTATTACAGACTCTGAGGTGCCGTATGGGTTAAACGCCTGACTGCGTGAAATAAATAAGATTGACTTCTAGAAAACAGTCTGTATTAAATACAAAGACTAAAACTAGGAACATTATTGTTATAATTAAGTCTGTTTCAATTAGTTTTGCATGTACAAAGTTTCAGTTTGTATTAGTTTTTTTTTTTAAACTCTTGTTTTTATTTTTACTTCAGTTAATGAAAATTATTTCTCAATTCTAGTTTTCGTTTTTTCGTTCGTTTTCGATAACTATATACCTTGGCGCTGACTTGTGAATGTACAGCAAAACATCCGAGCTGAATTTCAGCTTTTGCATACAAATATTATTGTCAAGTTCTCACAACCAGATTTGCAGGCTCTCAAGGTTTGCTACTGATTTACAAACAAACAATAGGAGTGCTGAACTTAATGACACATATGGTGAAAACTTCAAACCAATTCAAAAACAAAAAATGATGATGATGATGACTTCATGATTTTAAATAATTCTGCAAATAATGTAACAGCAATTAACATAACAGCATTTAGAAAAGGTCTGAGAAATACTACATAAATACTTTATCACTATCTATACTAATAACAAGACATTTCTATAACTTGTACTGTAAAATAGTGCAAAAAATGCAGGCCTTCATGCTTTAATTTATTACACTCTATTCGTTTATAATTGTAGATTTCAATTGTGATGCACAAAGACATTTTTAGGCTATCGGCCTTCAAATCTAAAGAGTTATCAGTTATCTGCATCTGTAAAAACTCCATGTCAGTGCATCCCTACTTAGTGTTCAGTTTCAGTTGCACAGCCAGCATTGATGATCAACAATGTGAACTATTCCATCATCGGCATTTTTATGAATCATTTTTGTCTCTTCATAGAAAAATACAAAGAAAAAGAAAATCACAATGTGATGAACCCAGTGAACAGGCCCGTGCAGAGACTGTCAAAAGGGCATGTGCAGGATAAATTTGTTGAAGAGCGGGGGGGTTGGGGTTGTTTTCGTGAGCGTACTGAAGAGCGGTGTTGTCGCGCGCGTTCTGATCAGCGTTGTTGTTGTTGTTGTTGTTGTTGTTGCGCGCGTCCTGTATTGCGGGGGGTGGGGGTGGTTTACGTACATATGAGCGGTGTTGTCGCACACCTACTACTGAAGGGCGTGGGGGGGGGGTGTCGGGGGGCACTTTTGATCATTTTGGAAGGGCACTTTCTATTCAAGACAAAAAAGGGCATGTGCACGGCACAGGTTGAGCCCTATGTGTGCACGTGCCTGCCAGTGAACATACTGGCATGCCATTAAAGCCACAGTGGCAAAAACGGTTCATTTAATTCTAAGGGGTCAGAAAGCGAGAGCGAACCGTACTTCAGGCGGTCACATGAAGAAAAAAAAATATGTTAGAGCGTTTTACTCTCCCACGCTGACAAACCCACAAGCGTTTCATCAATTCCACCAAAGACACCGTTTGCACTCGAGGCTTGTTCTGTCCTTGCGGAGGGCAATCAATATACAAGACGAGAAGCAAAAGTGAGAACAGAATAGATAAGAAAGGGATTTCTTCAAGACAACCTTGAGACAGCCTCTCTCAATTCAGTCCGTCTCTGGGTGACCCCGTTTCACTTTTACACCGCTCTCCATTATGGATGACCAGGCAGAGCCCTCTGAAAGCCTCCCCGCCGCAGCAAAGCCACGAGGGCAGAATCAACACAGAGGTCATTCCACCGCATGTTCATGGAGAGAGCGGGGCACGGATTGATGAGCAAACACATGCTCGCAGTGGCACAGTGAACCCATTAACCTGCTTCATCTACATTTCTAATGCACTCCGGTAACCCAATCCACTGCCAGACATTTTGAACAGTCGAATGCATACGTAGACGACTTCAAAAGCGCAGCCATGTGGGTCCTCTACGACATCGAGGGAGCAAATCTCACCTGCGTCTCTGATCTGGTGTCCGTTTAGCACTTCACAAATGCACATGAGCTGTACAAATGCGCTGCCTTCACCCAGCTGGAAAAACGGTTTAAATAAACCAACACGTACTTCACCAGCAACCAAAAATAAAAGGCACCATCTGGACCACGTCCCCGAGACAGAACAGAGACATGCAGATGAAAGGACAAGAGATGATGGCGAAAAATATTTATATAAATAAATTAAAAGAACAAAATGGCGTTAATCAGAGTTTCTTTTGACTCACAACTAAAGACGGGGAAACAAATCAGTGGTTAAATCAGTTATAATAAGCAACTCAACAGCTATTTGCATCACACTTTATTTTAATGGTCCGTTCATTGAATTAAGTTACATTGCATGTACATGCCAACTGATTCTCATTAGACTATAAGCAGACAGTCTACTAATACTCAAATGGACCATCACAATGTAGTGTTGGTCTTGGAGTCAAAAATACCATATACAGGCAGAACAAAATGAATACCCATGATTCCTGATGATACATTAAGGATTTCTGGAATCAAATGATTGGATTCAAGAGTGTGCAGGGAGAGCCAGCTCATTTGTATTTAAAGATACAGGCGCAAATAATTATTCAGTTCTGTTTGACTCAAATATTTACATTTTCAACAGGATATAAAAAAAAAAACGAGCTGATTCATATATTTACCTGAAACTTCACAGACACACGTAAAAATAATTGTACATATTTTGAAAAGGCTGAAATTTAGGACCTTTAAGTGAAATAAAATGTAGGCCGTCACAATAATCAATATATCGACTTATCGCACAAGGCATGGTCATGATCTCAATCATTTTTGGCGATGCAAAATAGATTGTCCAAACACAACAACCCATTCTGGAAACATTTTTGCTGATTGTGCAACATCTTTATCTCTATTGGAGGTTTCAATGTCAGCATGATTAAAAAAACACTGTAGTATTTACTTTAAATTACTATGGTATATATTTCATGTAGTTTTCTGACAACTGAAAACAAATCTGGTAGCATATAAATCGCAGCCTCTTTTACTTTTGACCTTGCACCTTTTTTGTTAACATTTATTATTATTTATTTACTTATTTAGGATATGCGTCATCACAGTCTAATTCTAATGCCTTGTTATTAAATTGTTAAAATGACTTTGATTAAATAAAAAATTCTTAAGAAGGTGCTCTTTGGTAGAGTGTTCTTGCATTATGATGATTTTATATTGTCATTCTGGCATTATAATCAGTGGCATAAAGAGGTCAATAAAATGACAATAATATTGTTTATTGCAAAATTTTGGTGCAATATATATCGTACAAGAAAAATCGTGACAGGCCTAACTAAATGATTGGAGTCAAGAGTGGGCAGGGAGAACCAGCTCATTTGCATTTAAAGATACAAGCACAAACAATTATTCAGTTCCCTTTGCCCATAATATTTAGATTTTCAACAGGATATAAAAAAAGCTGATGGGTATTTTAACCTAAAACTTCACAGGCACACACAAAAAAGTGTTGTACATATATTAAAGTCATTAAAGTGTGTTTTTGCTTAAAACAAGCAAAATAACCAGTGTGGAAGGTAAATACTCTTGTTTTGTTAGACTTATTTTATTTATCCTTTATTTTACCAGGAATTTCCCATTGAGATATGCATCTCTTCTACCAGGGGATCCTGGTCAAAATGCCAGCATAAAACGTATCAGATACAAAACTAGTCGTGCATAAAATATTAAATATTAAAATTTACCCAAAACCTTTATATGATTCTTCAGGGAAAGACTTTAAAAGATTTAAAAATATATATATATTTAGAGAAAAAAAAAAAAAAACTTAGGGTTGGACGATTTGGCCTAAAATCAAAATATTGATTAATTGAACATGTTGTCAACTTGGAATTACAAGGTTTTATCTGCGTTCTGAATGATTTTGAGATATTGAGCTTCAAAGTTTTTGCATTCCAATAGCAAACAGTATGTGTGTAACATTTGTTTTAAAAAAAAAAAGTCTTAAAATGTAAACAACGTATAAAAAAATATCCCATAATGTAATTAAATGATCATTTAATAAGAATATGTTAATAACTCCATTTTGACAAAAATGTCAGATAGAACCATACAATTCTAAGGTGACAATTTTACCTCGATCACGATTAATGAACGTTTTTTTTTTGGCCTCATAGTTGACTGATAGCTTTTGTACAGTAAACATGTTCACATATTACAAGTGAGAGATTTTTGAATGAAGGGTGCAATACTTTATTTTAAAATAATTGAAGGAAACATAATGCACTATGATTATTTATTGAACATCATATAGAAAATATGCTGTCTCAAGGCATCTCTGGCACAGATTCCAATTATCATCAATGTAGGCCAAACGTGCGACGTGTAGTTAAATTTTATTTATTTATTTTTTTAAATGCGCAGGTATACAAGCTAGCGAATGCTGAGCTGGACCATACTCATGCATTTGAAGTATAAATCAGTCTTAATAGAAGCGGAAAGTAATTAAAAAAAAATGACCTGGAAAAATTAGATCGATTATAAATTATGAATGATGACTTTGACTACTTTTCAATTAATCGTCCAGCCTTAATAACACTCTGCATTTCATTCCATAATGTAGGGACAAAGGAGGAATACACTGTCTTATCAAACTCCGTACACACTCTAGGAACAGTTAACTGTAATTTATAAGAATTTTGTGTATTATAACCACAAGTATAATATGATAAAAAAATTACAAATATAAGATGGATATTTACCTAAAAATGTCCTAGCGGTGAACAGAAGCATTTTGTTTCTCCTTTGGCGCAGGGAAAACCAACCAACCAACCAACCATTTTGTACAAAGTACAATTAAGGGTAGGTGAAGATGCACTGTTTGAAGATCACTTTAATTCAAAAAACTCCCTGACATGATTTTGCTAATTTATGATATTAATTTCATGTTGACTTATCGTGCAGCCCAAGTAAATGTGAAGAAAAAGACTAAACATTAAATGTTTTTGGCTTTGTTTCTTTCAGTGTGACAGTTTTTGCTCTTTATTTCAGCAGGATAGACCTTTCTGTCCACCTCAAGTCAAGCAGGATGTGAATAAATCATCTCGTTGTCTTCATTTAAACCATAAAAATAACAACAAATGCACACCAAAAATGTATGTTTAAAGAAACACCACTTACAAATGTACTGAAATACATCATGTCTCAAGCTAATTAAGTGTTTCAGCCGTGAAGAGACGTCAATGAAACAGCTAGTAAACAATGCCATATAATGCTGCATTTACCTCAGAAAAGCCATTGAGTGAACAGTCTGATGGTTATACAGAGAAGAGCACTGAACTATGCAACATATTAATTATATTTTATTATATAATCTGCTCTTCACTGTGTAATGCAAGTTATCATTCCAACATAAAACAAGTAGATACTGTTTAATAGATTAGAAGCCTCTCATTAGGAGGTAAATTTAGAATTGATCTGAGAACTAACAGCATGAGAATCAAAATCAAAACGAATACTGAAATTTGTCTCAATATCCAGGGCTAAAATAAAAATAGGGATGCACAAATATGAGAATATGGGAATATTCACAGATAGGAGAAATGTTTTGTATAATACTAAAAATAACTCAATCAATTAAGTTTCAATTAAGTAATGCATACATAAACCAAACATATTATTGAAAACAGTTCAAACCTATTACCAACAGTAGTACAACAGTCACTGTCACTGGTTAAAGTTCTCCAAGCCAAAGTGTTTTGCATAAAATGCTTCAAAGTAGAGTTTCGTGTGGGTTGTTGTGTCAGGTGTTTTGACAGATTGCTTGTGCCATTTAATGGAGCGAGTGAGCGCATGACAGCAGCTCTTTTCACAAAACAGCAACTCGCAGAAAAAACTTCAGTCTTGACAGAGCGAACAAGCGGATCCAGCAACCCTGAATATCCAAAAACATGAGTGAAACAACAAGACTTTGAATTGAATGCTCATTTGAAATATTTGTAGCATGCAACAACATTTGTGCTGACTACTGTTCCTTGTGCGAATTGTTTTTTTCACAGATTTTTGTAAATTATACAATGAACAGCATTGTTTGTAATTTAGAAATCAATTAAGTATCTTACTATTACTTTTGTGTTTGCCGTCTTAACCCGTGTTTACTTTTTTAAACATTGTCATATACAAAATGACAAAAAAAAAACATAAATAACTTACTACAAGTATAACTTTATACACTTTAGCAGAAAAATTATTAAATAATAATACTAATATTAAATGATACAGCAATAACAATTTTGTCTAATCTACATATATATACTTTCAATGTCAATCAGATCAACTAAAGAGTCACCATCTAGATTTTCAGTCATAGAATATTTTCCAAATAGACCAAAATATATAAATTAGCTTTTCAAAAAACAGTTTACCTTTTCTAAGGCAATGCAAGGTGTCATCCTATTTATGCACAGAGATACACCAGGACAGTTTTGACAGCAATCTCTCATGTTTGGTCACATTAAAGTTCAATGGACAAATATGAAATATAAAAAAAAAAGCTGAAATCAAGACCAACAACCAACTGACTTAAGTACACTCCCACATACAATGAAATAAAGTCCCACAATTCCCTTGTTTACATTTAAAGCATATATATGGGATATTTGGGTTAAAATGATGCAGCTTAGCTGAAGCTGTGTTTACTTTTACCAGTTTACGCATTGTGTATAAATATTTGGGCCGCAATATAGCTTAAAATTAACTCTTAATATTATACTATAATTTTTGGATCTCATTATAATATGCTAATTAAAATGATCGAAGTAATGCACTTTCTCCTGTTCTCTGATTGATTACTTCAAACAACTTCATTATTTCGATGCAAAAACAGCCTCATGATCAACTGCAACCAGCTCATACACAAACTACGCGTATAGTTAAAGCATTTCTTTGTGTTTTTTTTTTTCTGTGAACTACTTCAAATAATGTCCTGTGAGTGTTTTAAACAAACACCGCCCCATACAGGAGGATCTAGAGAGGCTCGATGGTGGTTCTGCCACAGAATGTAAAATAAACAGACATCTGGCGAAGCTGTTCACTGTTTCTGTCAGCGATATCCAGCTGTAAACTCAACCGTCATCAGATCAACACACTTCAACAGATTTTAGGTGTTTCTGTATTTTACATTTGTCTATATATTTTTGAATAGAAGATATTTTATAGTAGATATTCAGTCAGCCCAGTTTAAAGCAGTGGCTGGTCTTTTGCAATCTCCCTGTTGATCTGTGGTTCTCTCTGAATCGGTGCGTTTTAAAAAAGAATGAATGAATGACTGAAAGAAAAAAAAAAAAAAAAATATATATATATATATATATATATATATATATATATATATATATATATATATATATATATATATATATATATATATATAATAAAAAATAAGAATAAAATAAAATATAATATATTTAAAATAAAAATATATAAAAATAAAAAATATATAAAAATAAAAAAATATATAAAATAAAATAAATGAAAAAATATATAAAGTAGAATATAATAATACATTTAAAAAATTTAATAAAAAATTAATTAATAAAATAACAACAAATAGAATAAAAGAAAGAAAGAAAATATTAATATTAAATAAAATATAAAATAAAATAAAATAGTATGAATAAAATATTAAAGTTAAATAAATAAATAAATAAATTCATAAAATAAAATAAAAAATGAAATAAAAAATTATAGAAAAATAATAATTTTAAAAAAATCATGCTAATAAAAATATCATAAAAGGCACAACAAATGTAAAATGTATTGTAATGTAATGTATTTGTTGTACTATAATATATTATTTGTTAGTAAATAAAGGTTTAAATAAGCATTTCATACAAACATTTTAGAGAAAATGTCAGAAAAGTGGACCTTTAAAATATGATCGGAGAAAGAAGTGGGCCCCGCAGTGAAAAAGGCTGAGATCCCCTAATCTAAATCCCTGTTCAAACTCTGGCTAAAGACACTTTAGTGGTCATTTAATGGATTTATTTTTAACAGATTACTCACAAATAAAAGTCTGATTAAAGAAAATGATTCATATTTTCTTATTTTGCAAGCAAACAGCAATTCGACACCTTAAGGGACAATTAAAAGAGTTAATAGCTGAAGCTCTAGACGTGAGCACACACAAACAGTTGCTGCACGCATAATGCAAGCATAAGTGGACGAGGGAAATGGGAAAACGGCAGACTTGAATGCGTGGTTTGAAAGCATTCATTTGAAATGATGGGAAAAGGCCAGCTTGTAAAAGTTATGGTTGAATTCACACCTCCCTTAGCAACAAGCCCCGTTTCCCACACATCCATTATTCATAAGCTTCAGTCTGAAGCCTCTCCAAACGTTTAACGGAATAATCTACGGTAATCTAACGGAATAATATCCACTCTGAAAGGGAGATAAATTCCGGAGTTGTTGGCAGGCTTTTGCAAATGCTAAGCACCTTTAATTTAGGCCCTGTCAAGTGCTTTAAGTGAGATAAAGAGTCATTTCTTTATACGTATGCTTACAGGCTGCGTGCCGGAGGACGTTCAGCAGGATATTGCTCTTCATCCATTTTGTCACAGGATTGCGAAGCATCCATTTAAGTGGCTAATTCGAATCGCAGGACGCTTCAGAGATGGAGGATTCGGCCAGCCAGGGGCGTAAACATCCTATTTGCTTTTATAAGGTAATTAGAAAGCACTCTCTGAAGGTATGAGAACACGAGCGATCGGATTATATAACAACAATATACCTGGATGCTTTGTTGTAAAAGGATGTCGACCTTGAGAAAGGAGCATCCAGATGAAACGTAATGGATCTCATTTGGTCGGCGCTCTTTCACGAGATGCCTTGCGTATTTACTATGTAATGGATCTTATTTGGACAGCACCACTTTTATGAGATGGCATGCTTATTTACAGGCATTTCTGCACGCACACAAGCACACACACACACACGCAATGCATAACAGGGAAATAATTAGGTTCTGTGGTAGAAAAGAAATGCTTCATCATGGGTTCGGGTGCATCTGATCTACAGTACTTAGACTTTGTGGAAATGTTTCAAAAGCAGCAAGCATTCAGAGTAGTACAGCGTCACATTGATTTACATTTTAAAAGACTTTATAAAACAAGTTTACAAAATGTATTCCTGAAACACACTCCTGTTCGATTATTGTTTGTTTGTACATCTCAAACCCACCATGTATGTTTTCAAAGGCAACATATGACTTCATCAACCTTATCTGATAGTAACAGATATGAAAGCAAGCTCTCACACACACAGACAAACACACAAATGTTCACAAACAAAAACAGCAACAAGGGGAAAAGGTGAACTGGTGACTATAGTAAAAAAAAAAGAAGCTGACTACCATCTTGTGATACTCAGCTGCAACATATTTTTGAAACACAACCACATTTTAGGTTGGTCATAAACACATGATTCAAGAACAGAAAGAGGAATCTATTTGGATTATTAAGTATATTAAGGAAAATAACTTCTGCCACCTGCTTCCTTTTTCCCCCTCAATCTAAACTGTGCACTCCATCTAAAACATTTAAAAAGAAATCCCATTATTTTCCGTATGGGTTTCAAATATTTATAGCTTTATGTTTAAAAGCTTGCTAAATCAGGGTCAAAAGGGGTCCACAGAAGCCCGTCTGTCCATATAAATATGAGTTAACAACATCAAATAACTGAAATGCAGTAAAAACCAGATGTTGCATCATACGACTTAGCAATTACATCTGACATGCACAGTTGCCAGGTGCACAGTAAGTGGTCTGGCACATGCTGAAATGATTTATTTATAGAAATAAATTATCCATGAAAGCACTAATGTAAGAGTAAGATTATGAGTAAGATAAGAAATGTATAGATTCAAAAAAAAAAAAAGAAAAACATGAGTCAATTGTCCATGTATAAATAAAAATCTAAATAAAATAAAAGCAAAATAAAATAAAAGTTTGTTAAAATAAATCAAATTTTAAAAAAAATCTAATAAAAAAATTTATTAAATTATATTGAAATATTAAAAAAAATTAAATTTAATTAAATTTAAATAAAACTAAATGCAATTAAATTAAATTAAAATACAAGATTAAATAAATTAATTCAATTTAAAAATAACAAGATAAAGATCACTAAATTAAAATAAAAATAATCATAAAAATATTTAAATTAATATACTAAATTAAATTAAATTAAAATTAAATAAAAACATTAAAATAACAACATCATGTCAAGCTTACTCAATGAATGCAACAATAATATGAAATTAAATTAAATAAATTAGAAATTAAATTAAATTTTCAAAAAATATAAAAAAAATAATAAAACTCCAAGTCACGTGTACTTAATGAATGCAATTTGATAAGTGGACAGTTTGTCATAGATGATAAATATATTTCAGTTTTAAGTTTATCAAGTAATGATCAATTTACAATTCCAATTCAGTATTTTTTTTTTATATTCTCTACATATAAAATTACCAGCCTTGCAATTACATGTAATTTGACTCTGACAAAAAGTCCTAGTGATGTTGACAATAATAATAATAATAATAATAATAATATTCAGTTTAACTAATTTGTACCATTTATGATATTAAACATGTAAAAAAAAATCTGTTTCCCATAGTACAACACAAAAACTGTCTAACATTCAATGATCCGAATTTGATAATAATCACAGTGAAAACGACCTGAACATGCAGAGGATCAATGCAGATGTCTTGGCGTCTGCTGTGGCGCTATAATAGCAACACTTTCATTACAGAGCTGTAATTCATACACTGTATTGATCTGTCGGCAGTTTATGACGGCAGAAACGTGATCGCCTTCAAATCAGAGCCAAAAATGATCCAAACACTTGAGCAATTCAATAGTTCAGAGGAAAAAAGGGAAAAGACGGAGATGAAAAGTGAAGCAGAAGAGAACATCAGTGAAAAGAAAATTGATCCTAAAATGAATGCCAAAATTAAAGAAATGGTTCAGGCACAAATGAAAATTGGCATCATTTACTCCCACTCGTGTCTTTCATGTGCACAACCAAAAAAAATATAGCAGTTCTTCTTTTTCATACCACAAAAGTGAAAAGAGAGTAGCTAGATGTTAGTTCTTGGTTTCAATGTAATTACAGGCAGTTTTCTCCAAAATAGACATTTATTCATCCTCGTCGTGTTCCAAATGACTTTCATGAATCTTCAAAATACAATTGAACACTGTAAAAATAATGATTTTCAAAATACTTGGGTAAAAGTCTGTAATATTAAGTTTACCATATATATACGGTGAATATCGTAGCAGTAAATATATATATATATATATATATATATATATATATATATATATATATATATATATATATATATATATATATATATATATATATTATTACAATGTGACAAGACACCTTTCTTTATATCAGTATGCATCTACGACCGTGGAGAAGTTGTTTGTTATAAGCACTGGGTCATATGGTTTTATCATCACCACATGCTTTTGGTTTTGATTTTTTGTAACAAAGGGTACAATGTGCTAGGGCTAGGAGATACGGCAAAAAATAAATAAATAAATAAATAAATAAATAAATAAAAATAATAATAATAATAAAAAATAATAATAAATTAAAAAAATTATAATAAATAAAAATCACAATATCATGTTTCATTCCCCCGGCTTGCAGTCTGGGCTTATGAGGGCCCCCTTGCCCTCCATAATTCTGTATCGATAATTATTTATCTTTTTTTTTTTTTTTTTTTTTTTTTACAATCTATTTAGGAATAATATATTTTTTTAAAATTTATTTAACCACTTTATTTTAATAGACCAACATTACTAAGGCAAATAGTTTTAATAGTCAAAAACAAAAACAATAACAAAAGCATGTTGTCTCTCATGTCTTATAATAAAATAAAAAGTGTTAAAGAGACTCTTAAAGTTGATAAATAAAATCTTGCAAAGCGTGTGAAATGATAATGGTAGGCCAACATCTGCAAGGTGTCAATAATAATGATACAGTAAACCTCAAACTCTGTCAACAAAACAAATGATGATATTCAAATCCGAGCGTTTAAGTAAATAAACCAACCATCATTTTTCAAATACATGCTGCAACATTACCAACTGTGAAGTTGAATGACTACATTAACCTCTATGCTAACAATCCTTCAGATGGGGAGCAAGTGGCTGGGATGCAAAAGAAAAGAAACCAAAAAGCCATTCTGGCGATATCTTTACATCCTTTTTAATTTACAATCTCCTCACTGCTGCTTGTCACGGCATTCATTTCCACACATGGTATTCTGACCTGAGGTGATGATGATGATAACCAACTCGAATCAGTTCACAAATTACATCTAAATCATGTAGATTTCTTCACCATTTTCTAAAGCGCTTTGCGCTCGAGCTCCCCTGGCTTCACTCATAGCTATGCAACCATCAACGTTTTCCCAGATGACAAACGGACAAACCATTGCTAAAGTTCTGATACACGTTTATATTTATAAAGATAATAAAAAAAGCACTGCAGTGTTTGGGTGTGCTGAGTTTGTCTGATGTAATCAGTCTGCCATTAATCCTGAAATGTGAATATTCCATACAAAGTGTGAAGCAGATTAGTTAGTTTTAATCGCGCTGCGCATGCAACATTCTGGAAAGTTGAGATGTTTTCAACTACGAGCGCCTGGAAAATATGAGCGCGTCACATGAAGGCCGCTTGCACACCATGTGCGCCTTGATTATAAATAACCCTAAGCTTATTGGCATGCCTTCCAAGGCGCCTGATTAGCAGACACATTTAAATAACAGTACAGTGCCTCTTACCGAAATTTCATACTAAAAATATTTTTAATCGTCATTGACAAATGTTTTTGTTCAATAAATACAGATAATGTTTTAGAAGTCCAGCCCTAGAATATATTAATGTAATTCATAGTTTATTGTAAAATTTTGGCTTTTACTGTATTTCTAATGGTATGTCTTTGTAATGTAAATTATGATTTATTTATTTTTTTACACAGATTTTTTTTTTATTGAAATATACCAAAATTCTGACACCTTAAAACAGACTTTAAAACTCAAAAGTTTGCAGTTTATTAATAGTTAGTAAGGTACTGGTTGGGTAGGATAAGGGATATAAAAATGTGTAGTGTAGGGTAGAAAGTGTAGGGTAACCCTGATAATGGACTTTCAGTAGTGAAATTTAAACCACACTAAACTAAACTTCAACTCTGAAACTGGACTTCTGTTTTCAATTTACGAGAACTTCTATGTTAAGCTGGTGACACAATCTCCATTGTAAGCGCAATAGAAATACATACAAATTGAATTCAATAATATGGTATCCTAATGAAAAATAACTAACTAACTAAATAAATAAATAAATAAATAAATAAATAAATAAATAAATAAATAAATAAATAAAATTTCCATAATTCAAAAATAATAAAAAATATTTTACTTAAAACTCAAACCTAATAAATCAAGTAACCTTTAAAAGTTTTTTTAAAGCCTGTCATTTTTAAAATCACCACACACATCTTTCATCACATCGAAAAGGACAGCCTAACTGATCTCCAAAACGTCTTTTGTGCTCTCCCAATGTCAGTCAGTAATTACGGATTACTCATTATGTACGAATAATACGATGACAGAATGGTAACTTTTGGGGTCAAATCCACCTTTGAGCCAAGGTACAGATCCTTTCCTTTTGTTGGAGTAATCTCCTACATATAAAAGGATGAGAACGAGTAAAATCGCACCGCCATTGAATTCCCACCACATGCTCGTCTCTTCCCCGAAGCCCAGTGGAACATGAGAGCCGACTCATAATTGCACCCAATGTCACTCAAGAACGTTTGATTGAGGCATGATTCATGTTCATGCGTAATTTAACACCATAAAAAGAGAAGAAAAAAAATTGATGGCAAAAAGTGCCACTCACCACCATTAATAGTTTTCGACGTGCGTCTTAATGCCGTGGAGTGGAACGCTTAAGCTGTGGTGGTGTAATTTGTTTATATGCACAATATAGCTCCAGGATTAATTGTTAAAAGATTGCAATCTTGATTCAAATACCCACACAATTCTGAATGGATGCAATTTGCATTTGTTTATTCAACCTTTGACAATTACAGCCGTGCATTTAAATTAGGGCTGGGCGATATGGCAGAAATTCAATCTTGATCATTTTTTTCTATATTGAATAAAAACGATATACATTTCATTGTCAGAGGTTGTTAATACTTTAAGATTTAAAAGAGTACCCCAATAATGATTAAGCCACAAAAATTAAAGGGTCCATTAAATCACACTTTTAGATTCCAAAAAAAAAAAATAATAATTATATATATATATATATATATATATATATATATATATATATATATATATATATATATATATATATATATATATATATATATATATATATATATGGTGAACGAAAGACGCTAAACACAAATAGAGGGCGCTCTAGAGCAGAAAATTTAAATACCCATAAATCCTCCATAGCATTGCATTATGAACAGAAGAAGAAGCTGCTTTCATGGATTTAGAGTGACTAATAAATCAAACAACTACTGAATCATCTCACAGAAATATTTATTTTAATTTTAATTAGTTATAATGATATTTATACATATTATATATTTATTATATATTACTTTCTCCGCTTCAGTGATGTCCAGCGGCAGAATAACAGCTCGTTAATTCATGCTCGTGCAGATGATGAGACGGACAAACGTAACCAATGCATGCCATTCTTTTACTTATTTTCGTGTTGTCAGATTCACAGAGCAAACAGCTCCCGGTAGGAATAATTCGAGTGAACATAAAACAAAGCCGATTAAAACTTTCTTTTTCTGCTCAGCTGCACAGAACACAGCGAGCTCACATCATCCAGCATGCGTGTCGAACTACACTACCCACAATACACTTCGCTATGGACTACAAATCCCGTAAATATTCCATTTCCCCTCTCCTACAACACTAGTGTGCAACTTAAGCAAAACTTATAGTAAAATAGTTTTACATTTGGTTTTGTAGTTCGGGCCTAAATAAATGTTTGTTGCCGTTTTTAATCGTTTTAAGTTCATTTGATTGACTATATATAAAGCATTTGACATTATTAACGCATTTATTGGGTAAAATTGCTAGTTTTTACTGTCATTCAAAGTGTTTTGGTCATTATCAATGCACTGTCACTTTAATTGAGCGCGAGCAGCGCGTCAAAAATAGACCCATCGCCGAAACTATCGCTGCACTGCTGCTTCGGCGACGCTCACGCCTCGCTCTGACGCGCTGCTGCTGCGTGCGGTATGAAAGCTCTAATCTGTTAACATGGACGCCTAAAACACACGCGCTGCTCACGCTCTGCTCACGCGCCGCTGACGCTTGCGGTGTGAAACAGGCGTTAGATGTAGCAGAATTTACTACATGCAAACAGCCATCATTTTCACAGAACAGTGATCTAAAAAACGCCTTTGATTAAATCCCCTAGCACTAGAAGTGAGTTACTGAATCATTCCATCAAACTGAGATTAAAAGTCCAGAGAGACCTACAGGCCATGGGAAAACAAGACAGAACAGGACCCCTGTGAAGATGAGTCAAAGGGGCTTTAAACAGTGCACATGGACAGCTGTAAAATCACTCCACTTCCATTCCTCTCCTCCTCTTTCTGTCCGTCAGAGAGTGAGAGATCTCTGGTTTCAGCACTATTTTAGTTCAGGACTAAATCATCGCATTGAAATTAGCCTGGCTCGCCTTTCTGCTTCAGATCTTTATTTTAAAAACTGGCAGTAAAACTGAAATGCTGACATCTGACCATGCTAAATAGGATTTAAAAACTATTAAAGCTGCCTATGTACATTTACGAATATGACGTGAAGAGTGCTCCAAAGAAAAGGAAATGTAAAGGTATTGTTCAAACGTCAGTGGTAATCCTGCCATATTTTCAAAACTCATAACCCTTTCATTCAGCATAAAAAAACAAATGAGAAATGTCTCTCAGTATATTGACAGTCCTTTAAACCACATTGAGGTCAAGAAAGCTTGCTTGTTTAAGCTTCTACACAAAGGGTTTACTGTCATGCAAGTGTCATTGAGCTTTTGTTTGCAGTATTTTGTGTGCATAAACAGCTGAATTACACCTGTTCATCATATGAAGTGGTTTGTTTTCAGAAGATTTGGTTTCAGTGTATTGTGTTTTGGTGAAATGGGTTGTCCAAGGATAGACAGGTTTTGGAGATGAATAAACAGTTTAAAGGCTTGGAACTAGCATTGTCATGATACTGGAATTCGATACCAATAGATACTAAAATTTAAAAAAACATTCATTTCCTGCTAACATTTGAGCGGTGTTGAGCACGTTCTTAAACGCTGCTGATTTGCCATTCCACTCAACAGAAATGAATGTGATTGGTGGTGAACTTCATCAGTTTACCAAACTTACTGTTTACAGAGTATAACCACATACACAGGGACACTGAAGTGTTTTGAAGTTGCGATTCATCCGCGAATTTCTTGTAGAGTATGTCAGCTTATAGACAAACCAGCTGATTGACATGACTTTGAAATGATCCAGTGTCCTGTATCTGTGTTGTTTACACTCAATAAACAGCAAAATGATGACCTTCATGTGGTCAAAAACATTTCTGTTGAGGACGTTACCACAATGGCAAATCAGCAGTGTTTAAGAATGTGCTCAACGTCGCTCAAATGTTAGCGGGGAACAGACACTTTTTTTAGAATTTCAATACCGATTGCTACTGAATTCCAGTATCATGGTTAAAACACTACTCTTCTCCTTCGACCTTAGTCCCATATGGTTGCGGGGTCCGCTCTTTGGAACAAGTCCTCCATTTAGACTTGTCCATATGATAACGACTTTTTTACACTTTCCAGCCATCCTGTTGTGTGGGCCTGTCATCCTCATTCACTCATACACTATGAACAATTTAGCCTACCCAATTCACCTGCAGCATGTCTTTGGACTGTGGGGGAAACCGGAGCACCTGGAGGAAACCCACGCGAACACAGGGAGAACATGCAAACTTGCAGAAATGCCAACTGAGCCGAGGTTCGAACCAGCGACCCAGCAACCTTCTTGCTGTGAGGCGACAGCACTACCTACTGTGCCACTGCTTCGCCCTATCATGGCTAAAACACTACTTGGAATATTATTAGGATGAGCTTTTTTAGCCATTTAATAATAATTTTGCATCTTATTTATATAAGATTAATGGAATTTATAATATATACTGGCATTGGACCATATATTACTGTAGATAACAAATATATGGGATGCAAAGGTACACAGAAATTACGGTTTCGGAATGTACCTTGATTTTGGAGTCATGGTTCGATACGTGAATGGTACAACTGTAATAATCCCCAGTGTTTGCTTTTTATCCATTTATTTTGGACAGCCAAAAATGTTTTGTTGCTATCAGCTACAGAATTTAAAAGGTCTAGTGATACTGAAGCACAAAATATATAGAAATGTATAGATGACTGTGTATTTTTAACCGTCAAAGATTACATTAGTTTAGATTCAACTTTATTGTCAATACACATGTACAAGTACAAGGCAACAAAATGCAGAGTAGATCTAACCATGAATGCGGAACATAGGTATAAGTTATAAAGTACAATTACAGAAAATCTATGGGTAATATTTAGAGATGGATGTACTATGAACAATATATACAGGCTGTATTAACTATGATCAGAGACTTACAAAAGATGAATATATGTACAGGTTGCTATTAATAATGTATATGTATATGTTGCTATTATTAAGTATGAAGATAGTTATGAACATGATTACAAATGTATGTGCAGTTGATATGAACAATTCAAGATGAATTAGTGCAAAGAAGTGAAATGAATATGTACAAGTTCAGAAGACAGCGCTCCCACTAGCCAAACGTACCGTACGTTGACGTCAAACAAACCCGAGTGTGGAACAAAAGTGCTAGTGTAAAAGCACCCTTAAATCACAATATGTATTGCAGAAAAACTCAATATCGCAATACTAGATTTTTCCGATATTGTGCAGCCCTACAGCCCTGCTCACACAGTGAGATTTTAGACACATTTGGGAAATTCTAAAAGATACCTGAAATCCTAGGCTAAAATCAGTGGTCTTTGATCGTTGGTTTGACATAATCACGGACAGCTGCTTAGTGCCCGTTGCAATCAGATTTTCCCTCCGATGAAGTTCTGGCATCATCATAAGATTTCAGACAATTTCCAGCAGTATGACAACAGCTGAGATGAGCATCAATCCAAGAACCAGTAGGAGCACAGAATCTGATGATGCAATCTAGGCCTTCCCAAAAAGACAGTCAGACAGTTGCAGCTCATCCAGAATGCTGCAGCCAGAATTCTGACCAGAAGCAGGAAATCAGAGCACATCACACCTGTACTCAGGTCTTTACACTGGCTGCCAGTTCCATTCAGAATAGATTTTAAAGTATTATTACTGGTCTATAAATCACTAAATGGCCAAGGACCTCAATACATTACAGATATGCTCACTGAATACAAACCTAACAGATCACTCAGATCTTTAGGATCATATAAACTAGAAGTTCCAAGAGCTCAGTCAAAGCAGGGTGAATCTGCCATCAGCCACTATGCTCCTCACTGCTGGAATCAGCTTCCAGAAATGATCAGATGTGCTCCAACATTAGGCACATTCACATCAAGACTGAAAACACATCTGTTTAGCTGTGCCTTTACTGAATGAGCAATGTGCTGCGTCCGACAGATCGCACTATTATGTTTTTCTTTTTCTTTTTCATTCTTTTAAAACCTTTTTTAACTAATTTTAATTTGTGTTATCTGTTTTTAATAATTTGAATTGTCTGCATTTTATGTCCTAAACTTGTCTTTTTTATTCCTGTTTATGTAAAGCACTTTGAATTGCCACTGTGTATGAAATGTGCTACATAAATAAACTTGCCTTGCCTATGCGACAATTCAAATGACAGCAGGGAAAATTAATTGTTATTTTTTTCATTTATTTATTTTTTCTTCCTGGTTTTATGATTGAGACACGCCGTCTGCAAAACTGTGCAAAAGATTGTTAATGTTTGCTGTGAGGAATCATTTCAGAACACGGGATAGTGAAAGTGTCACGGATGGATGACGGTTATCTCCAGAGGAACTTTCTTCTGTCTTTGCTGCATCTTAATTGTCTTTCAGGCAGACATAATGACAGCGGCGATCTAACAGTGTGACATGGGAGCCATGTTCGTGCAGTCTGACATGCTACAATTGTTCAGGATTATTACAAATATATATATATATATATATATATATATATATATATATATATATATATATATATATATATATATATATATATATATATATATATATATATATAAATAAATAAATTCGCACCGTGTGAGCAGGCTTTAACACACAGTCAAGATAAAAGAATTTCAGAGCAATGGTACAGCCTAACAATTAAGCCTTATACTTTTTGGTAGAACTCGGATGTGTTGATAAATTTTCCTATAGTTACATTTACTTGTACATTTACTTGTAAATGTAACCATAGGAAAAATTAACAACACATCCGAGTTCTACCAAAAAGTATAAGGCTAAATTATTAGGCGGCAACATTGCTCTGAAATTATTACAAAAAAAAAAACAAAAATGTATAAATAAATACATTCGCACAGTGTGAGCAGGCCTTAACACACAGTCAAGATAAAAGAATTTCAGAGCAATGTTAAAGCTTAAAAATTTAGTCTTATACTTTTTGGTAGAACTCAGATGTGTTGTAAATTTTTCCTATGGTTACATTTACTTTTGTCAATATCTAATGCTCATTTTATGTATTCAAATTTAAATGAACGTTTCTTTAAAAACACCAACTACATAAGACTGTTAAATGAAATGTTTAACACACTTCTAAATGAATACCCATACGGATGATCAATCAAGTTCATTTGGACATCACAAGATTTCCTAGATTAAAAATAAATAATTAAGACCAAACTAAATTAATATCAGGTATAATAAATCATTCATCATTACATCATTATAATAACCATAAATTATACACCAGTCAAAATATTCGATAGTCACTATCAGCAGAAGATTAACTCCCTATGTTATCAAAAATCTTGAGTCACATTCTTATTAAAGTCTCATTCTTCTGCTCACAGAATATTTCATTCATCTTTAAATCTCCTTCAATTTTCAATGACATCTATTCTTGGATGACAAGAAAAAAAAAACTGTCACTCAAAGTCCACAAACAGCAAACCACAACAATTCACTAAATTTTGCAACGGACAAAGTCCCATCCAACAATGTTCGTGTTCAAAAAGCTACTTTATTTGGATGCACAATTGGATCATTATATGGTAGAGCACACTGCAACATCTGTTTCGTGCCAACTTGAATCTAGTCTACTCATGGGTTTGCTATTGTACATTTACATCTCGAAAACCATTCTTCTCTTCATTTGAGGAACACTGTGATAATTACAGTTCCTATCCACATAGTGTTGTTGATCAGTCGCTTCTGATGTGTTATTTTAGGATGCTACCTACCTAGTCAGTAAGCTAGGTTTTGGAATGGAGCTAGTATCTGTGTGCCAAGTTGGCGCTCAACACGAGGTATTGCACTCACCCTGCAGGCGACTGTTTCGGCCCTCATTCCAGCCATCTCACAGGCTGTCACTCATGCACGCACACACAAACACGCACAAATGGCAAGCTCCCCGCCTGGTTTTATACCACGTCCTCCATAAGGGCTCTCCTCAAACTGACGCACAAAAACAGCACTGATCTCAGAGGAAAGAAAGCAAACAGCTTTGGATCTTGTCAGAGCACAGAGAAAGAAAAAAAAAAAAGTCTTACTCATGGGACTCTTTAGGATCTAAGGAAAAAAAGCAGTTTAGAACAGTTCCTCCTGAAAAGACCAAGTGAACTGCGCAAAACAGAAGCGCAGGGTTTAGAATTTATATACATATATCTTGACAGCTTAAAGAAACACTCCACTTTTTTGGAAATATAGACTCATTTACTCAAGTCACTTTACAGTTAAACTGTTTATTAGCATTAGGGTGATATGATTAGGAACTTTACTTTTATTCTTGCGTAATAATCAAGGGACTAATGCAGCATCAATGTTGAAAATAGTCCCTAGCTAGGAAACAGCTCTGCTTAATACTGTTTCATTGCACCTTCTCCAGCCATGGTACAGCAGAAAAGTTCCTTAACTGTTACTCAGGAACAAGAGTATGTCACTTCTTCAGCTACAGCTTAGGCCATAAATTTCTATTTTGTTGCAGTCATGCACCTTTTATTCAATCCATCTTTATTTCAATGGCACCTTTACAATGTACATTTTCATTAGCTTAACAAAGCTGATTTTCTAGTAAATCGAAACGCTTCAGTTTAGATTTCATAGTGGATATGTGCCACAAACAACCGTGTTTAAAAGAAAAAGAAAAAAAAAAGAGAGATAACCATGTGACATTGATCGTACGTGTGAACTTTGTATACAGAAACAGTTTGGGGATTTTTTGGTCTATGTATTGTACACTGTTCATACTGTATTTTCTGTTTTTAAATAATAATAATAATAATAATAATAATAATAAAATAAAAAAAATAATAATAATAACAAAAATAGGGCGACACAGTGGCGCAGTGGGTTGTGCTGTCGCCTCACAACAAGAAGGTCGCTGGTTCGAGCCTCGGCTGGGTCAGTTGGCGTTTCGGTGTGGAGTTTGCATGTTCTTTCTGCGTATTCGTGAGTTTCCTCTGGGTGCTCCGGTTTCCCCCACAGTACAAAGACATGTAGTACAGGTGAATTGAGTAGGCTAAATTGTCCATAGTGTATGTATGTGTGCGAATGAGTGTGTAAGGGTTTCCCAGTGATAGATAAGTGCTGGATAAGTTGCCGGTTCATTCCACTGTGGCGACCCCAGATTAATAAATGGACTAAGCTGATAAGAAAATGAAGGAATGAATAATAATAAAAATAATAATAATAATAATAAAATTGAAATAAATGCTCATTATTAACCTGAAGTTTTATTATTGTATTAAAACTAAAATAAAGCAATCAGATCTTTAAAGTGATTTGATAAATTGGAGTTATACTGTTATTGCACACTATATGGACCTATACCATTCCTCCAGATTTGAGAAATATGAAATCACAATAACTTACATTTTTAATACTGACATTGAAAAATGTTATCTCCTTAGAATTGAGAAGCTTTAATTGTCTATCTTAAAGTAAAATAAACATATTTAATATAATGATGTTAACAAACCAATTGGGGAAAAAAAAAATGTATTCCTCAAAATTTGAAAATATGGACTTAAAAGGTTCTTCGTCTTAAGGCCTCAGCTGAAGTTTAGTTTAGTTCAGTTCAGTATAATGTAAATGTCACTGCTGAAAACTAAAACACTGATCCGCAAATATAACAAAACACAGCTCCAGAAACCCCAAACCAAGCAAGCCTGTGGCGACAGTGACAATATACTGGTATATCACCACTTTCGATATTTACACACTGGCAATATACTCAATATTCACAATAAACTGGTCCCATTTTGTTTTTCTCCCAGTGTTTTTTATTGTTACATTCCACCTTATTTTATGTGTTTATTTTATTTCTCACCCTCCCCTCTTCGCTTTTACTCCACCCTCAGGTTGTTTATGGGTTCAGTCTACTGCCCATCATCATTATGACGGCACCAGTAGGCATGGGACGATAACCGTTTTCAAGGTATACCGCGTTTTGGAAAAGTCAAGGTTGTAAAACCGCCAAATTTTCTGCTATCTACTACCTATAGTATATGTAAGATTTGCGTTTGTTTTTTAGGACAACAGTATCTCCAACAGAAATTATATCCAAAGATGCCGTTTTAAATTGTGAAGAAATTTGTGTTTTTGAAACTAATGAAGACAGCAGAAGTCAATGATTCATTTGAATTATTCAGCCAGACATATTTACTGCTTTTCCCAGAGATGGGTTGCAGCTGGAAGGGCATCCGCTGCGTTAAAAACTTGCTGGATAAGTTGGCGGTTCATTCCGCTGTGGCGACCCCGGATTAATAAAGGGACCAAGCCGACAAGAAAATGAATGAATGAATGATGTTTACTGCTCAAAAATATTTTAAATGTTTCTCTAATATAAATAATATTGTTCAAAGAGAAAAAAAAAAGTTGTCTTTTACCCTAAGAGCTTATTTTAGAGCAGTAATCACAATACCGTGAAACTGTGATATTTTTATACAAGGTTATCACACTGTCAGAATCGTATACTGGCCCATGCCTAGGCACCAGTTCCACAAACCCCTGAATGGGCCCCGAGGATTTAAATGCCTGCCAGATCAGCGTGTGGTGTACACTCTCTGCCTCATAGTACCTTTGTGCTCTGCTTGGTTTTTCTATGCTTGTTTACTGATTAATTACTTCAGTTTTTCTGATGTAATTCGGGTTTATCTGTTGAACTTCATTAGCTTTAAGTAGGAACTGCTTTGATGGTTGTTGTATGATACTAAACTGAGCTGGATGACAGTTTATTAGGTTTTCTTTATTTTATGTTATAGTGTTTTGCCCCTGGCGTAATTTTGAGTTTTTAGTTTAATTATGTTAGATCAGATGTCATCTGAAGAGACTTTCGTTATCAAAATGTATTTTTGTTGCCTAGTTTAGTCATTAGATTTAAGGATAGTTTATAAATAATATTCCATTTCGTTGTAGTATCCTTTGTTTCTAAAATATTACCAAGTAAAGATTATTTAAACTTAAGATTGTTTCTTTCCTCATCCTTGAATTGTCGCACACATCGCATTTGTCTCATTTAAATGTTACAGCACCTTAAACAAGTAACATTTATATAAACAAACTATGTAACCGTGTTGCTCCTTTTTAACATTTAGCTTACCTGTTTTATCTATCCTCGAATAATCACTTAAAGATTATATTCATAAACGCTTTAGGCGCTTCAGATGCAAATCTTTGTATAAGGTACATAATGCCGAATGCCTCATTTCAACTATATATTTAAAACAGCTGCTCGAGTTTCAGCCTTCAGGCTACTGATTTACTAACAATGCTACACTTCAATCATGTCTGCCTTTGACAAGTTATCAAATTACCAACGAAAGTAATTGAAATCTGCTAATAAATAAGCAACAAATACCGGTTAAGAGAGTGATAATGCAAAGAAAAAAAAAAAAGTTCCAATTAGCTGCTAGCAAAGATTGTTCAGGTGAATATGGAAGAATCACAAGGCCCACACACACACACACACACACACACACACACACACACAAATGTTTTCATCATACCGTGCGCCATCTGTTTCACAGGAAAACATGAATGAACTTTGACAGAGCGAGTGGAGGTCCAGAAAGCCGCCGTACCTGAGCACAGTGTGACGTCTGGTCTTCAAAGAGGAGGAGACGCACAGACTCCCAACTGTTCTGATGAACACAAGCCAATTCTCACATACATGACGAGTGGCAATCACATCCAAACAGCCTCCCACAAATACACTCAAGTCCACGGCCATCAACCAGGAGGAGACAAATCTCACTCCCATGATTCCACATGCAGGGCAGATTGTGCTGTTATTATAGCCACCACCTGGTGTGAACTAAAAATAATAATTTACTAACATTCATCCTATTTCAAAGCAGTGGGACTGACCAAAGCTCAAAAGATGTAAACGTCATATGTTGTTTAGACTCCCAATTGGCTTTAAAATACACTCACTTGCCACTTTTTATACAACTGCTCGTTAGCGCATTTCTAATCAGCCAATCACATGGCGACAACTCAAAGCATTTGGGCATGTAGACATGTAGACAAAACCATTTAATCTACATTTATTTATTCAGTAATGGCGCCCTACAGCCGCGTAACTTCTACCTTCCTTTACGCCCCAATCTCACGGGGCTTCAGCGTCAAAGCATGAGCGCGTGTCTGAAGTTGGGGCTGATGCAATTGTCATAGCAGCGTCAGCCAATGAAATTAGTCAGCAATCGGCTACTGTCTGGGAGGGTGTATTTGCATACAGCAATCTGATTGGCTGACGCTTCCATCAGCACTTGAAAAGTTGAGAATGTACCAACGCCAGTGAATCGGCACCAACAGATCCACAATGCAATTCGGCATGCCTGACGACACTCATTCAAAATGAACGGGAAGCGTTGAAGCTAATGCCCCGTGTGAATGGGGCGTTAGTGTGTCCAGAAGTCCAATTTTTTGTGCAATGGTTAGCGCCTTCCTTTGACTTTGCAAAGCGTTTTGTTAGCAATTTAGGGAGAAAACTTGACTGATTGACAATGGTCAACAGCCAGTCTGGGCGCAGAACACAACGCGCTATCAGGACGCAGAACACAATGCACTGAATGAAAAAAAGGATGTCAAATTGGCCCTTCACAAAGCCCCGCCCTTCTTAGTTACTGTTGCTACGCCCGTCAAGCTTTCATGCCTGGCACAGCTTTTTCAATGTGTGTGCGCCGGTTTCAAACCTTGCCAGGGATTTAATGTCATTTTTGGCGAACAGGTGAGATATCCGAGAAAGCCAGACAAAAAAGGACTGCAGTATGCATTACAGAGGTATATTCACCACATAATAGGCAACCGATTAGAGAATAATTCAAACAAAATTGAAGCTTAGCCTAGCCTCCTCATACGCTAACTATTCAACAGCTTAGCTCATGCACAGCAGGACAACAACAAATAAGCCAAAAAGCCTGATAGATTAATTGTTGTGCAATGAAATATAGCGTTACTAACCAGCAAGGAAAAACGCATGGACAATGCTTTTACATAGTTCATTCATAGGAAGAACAGCCAGAAAGGGGAAACTGATGGATTTGTGCCGAATATTAGTATCATTGACCCATAACAATGTACAGTAAGTTGCCTATAACTGTCAGTATGTTTGTGTGCTCTTTATAAATTAATAATAATAATCGTAAGTGCTCAGTTTGTGATCATATCTTGGTTTTGTTCTGTTGATTTGTAATTTCAAATATTTGTAGCTTGAAACAGATGGAAATATGAAGTTCAGTAAATATAGCAACAGATTCGCAGATTCGTATTTTCCAGATCAATAACTCATGACCTATTCGGTATTAGTATGACTATCGTTACTATAGCGAAGGCTTAAACGGAGCATTTCTCACAATATTGAGGAATAGGCAGCTGGGAAACATAACCAACTTTGTATTTTTGTAGGAAACACAGTTTAGATCTGTTTAGGGTAAGAAGTGTGCGAGTTATTGCTGTCGGTTTATCACTGAAGGAATATCAAAAACAAAACCAATTTAGCTCCGCTCCTTTAGCGCCCCTCACACAGTTTGATCCACGCTGGCATTTCTCCTCTTGGTTTTTTGGTTTTGAAAAGGGAAAAAAATTCCACCATCCCATCCAAACTTTTAGGGTACAGATTTGCACAATCCATATGCACTCGCCCCTGCGTGTAGCTACAGTTGCTAAGCCATAATTGTTGGGTGGCGGTTTTTGGGTGTGGCTTAGCGAACATTCAATTCGCAAATTCTGTGAAACTGCAAAGTAAACCGTGTTATAGCGAGCGACCACTGTAATATGCTATGCCTCTACCCCTAAACCCAACCCTAACAGAAAACAATCAGCATTTCTACCTTTTTAGTTCAATCCATCAGCAAATGGAGAGTGAGAATCTACGATTTGTAATTGTTTTAAGTGTTCTTAATGTGTAGTTTGCCTGTAAACCCGGTCATTTTGGCCAGGACACTCCTCTGAAAGAGATTATTAATTTTAGAGAGTGCTTTTCTGCCTAAATAAAGATTAAATACAATTCTAAATACTTCATTCGGTGTGATTTACGAGTCGTTTTCCCTACCAGGACTAAAAAAAAGAAAAAGTCTCCGGATCAAAGTGTACTTGAATAGGAATACATGGAGACATTTGGTCCCCACAATGTAAAAAATGCAAGGTACACACACACACACACACACACACACAGGAGAACAAATATACACCACCGCCACTCTTGAGCTATGTGTGATGAAACCACAATGCAGCAAGTAGTATGTTTCACAATTTTCTATCACGATTGCACATTTCTTCATTAGAAATAAGGTCAAGCCTCACTGTACAGTTAAGAAACAGTGACTGAGAATGAAACGCAACAAGGGATCTACCATATATAATGTGTGCAAAATGCATTATAGATATAAGAGGAATATATTTTACATTGTAGTGAGAACTGTTTTCATTGCATGGATAAGAATAAAACTGCGCAAACCAGACAGATTGTCCACATATTGAGATGGGTGTTGTTTTGCAAAGGCAGACGGCTGATGGAACAATGAACTCCCTGTCTCTGTTCATGCATCGTGGTGCAATCAGTTTGCTGCTGAATGCGCTCTTTTGTCTGTGTTGTGTGCCAAGTAAAGGGTGGCATTCATGCTACATGATGGTGTACAGATTGGTCATCGACTCTCATTTTCAGCAATGCCCCTACATGAGGCAAGACAGTGTCTGATAACAGGGCCAGACTTCCTGATGACTCTGTTAAAAGTGTATTTAGGTGGATTTCATGCTGCTGACCAAACATTCTTGTGGTAAAGACGATAGCAGCTACAGTCTGATCAAACACCCACATCAGCACAGACAGCAAATAGGAAAAGCCTCCACAGGATGCGCTGCAGGGTTTAAAGATAGAGCCTTTTTCACCTGGAATTACACTGTAAATAATGCAGAATTTCACAACATTCATTTATGTCGTCTCAACACAAATAGGTTAAGTTAAACATTAAACATTAAAACCTTTAACTGAATTGAATATAAAATTATTAAGTGTTCTCCCGCCACAAAACCTCAAGAATTGTGATGTTTCAGCTTATTTAAAATATCAATTTGATAAATTTGAGTCGAGACATGAAGGAATTAATTTAACGTATTAGTGTTTACAATTTGAAGTGGATTAAACATAAAACCTTAAGAATCATGTTGTTCAAGCTCATTTTAAATAATAATTTGTTTGATTTGAGTTACAACAAAGAAATTAAAAAGTTACCTTATTAGTGTTTACAAATTTCAAAGTCGAATGAACAAAACCACAAGAATTGTCTTGTTGCAGCTCATTTTAAATATTGATTTGATCAATTTGAGCTGGGACAACATATAGGAATTAAGTTAACTTAGTGTTTACAATTTGAAGTTTATTGAACAAAACCTTGAGAAATGTATTGTTTCTGCTCATTTTAATGATCAATTTGATAAATTTGAGTCTGGAAAACATGAAGTTAATTTAACTTAATAGTGTTTATAAATTAAAGTTGAATAAACATAAAACCTCAAGAATTGTGATGTTTCAGCTCATTTTAAATATAAAGTTAATTGATTTGCGTCGAGACAACATAAAGGAATTAAGTTAACTTATTAGTGTTCAAATTAAAGTTGAATGAAAATAAAACCTCAAGAATTTTGATGTCTCTGCTTGTTTTTAAATATCAGTTTGATTGATTTGAGTTGAGACAACAAAGGAATTAAGTTAACTTAATGGTGTTTACAATTTAAAGTCGATTGAACATAAAACCTTAAGAAATGTGTTGTTTCAGCTCATTTTTAATTTCAAGTTGATTGATTTGAGTCGAGACAACAAAAGAATTAAGTTAACTTATTAGTGGTTAAAATTTGAAGTGACAAACATAAAACCTTAAGAATTGTGATGTTTCAGCTCATTTAAATATCAATTTGATCAATTTGAGTAGAGACAACATAAATAAATTAAGCTAACTTAGTATGGCTTAAAAACTAAAGTTGATTAAACATAAAACCTCAAGAATTGTGTTGTTTCAGCTCATTTTAAATATCAATTTGATTGATTTGAGTCGAGTCAAATGAATTAAGTTAACTTATTGGTATTTACAAATTAAAGTAGATTTAATATAAAACTTTAAGAAATGTGTTGTTTCAGCTCATTTTAAATAAGTAGTTTGAACAAACAATAGACATTATTTTTTAAGAGCAAGATGTGTTTATCATCAACGTGATCAGAAATCAGGACTGGTTTAGCTCAGGTCGGAAACTATTGGAGCTTTTCTGCTTACTTGAAAATGTATTCAATGAATTTAGGCTGAACAATATTGGAAAAAACTGACATTGCCATATTTCATTTTTCTGCGATAAATATAGCAATGAGCATAATTTGAAAGGATAACTATTAATTTATGATTTAACATTAATTGGATTATTTTGAGGAGTCTATCTACAAAATATACAAAATAAAAGCACAAATGAAAAATTCAGTCCAACAGTATGTTGAGTCAAACAGTATTGAGGTACAGAAATTCAATAAATCAAACACAAAATAACACTGTATAGTCTTCATTGTACAAAAACACAATTAAGCTTTGTTAAAGCAGAAAACTTTCAGTTATTGTGTCTAAATGTTAAATGTGCTTGAAATTGCCTCCAACACACATCTACATAACCATTCACATGATTAGATTACAGTTAAACGTGACTCCGCAAGTCTTCTGAACTGTGCAGCTCTGCAATGAATGCATTCAAAAAGCTACAAAAGAGACATTTTATTTTAAACCACAAACGTTTTCAACTAAAAGAGTTTACACCATATTAAATGTATTTAAATGCACAGTGTGTAATTTTAAGCCCCTAGAGGTAACATATTCACCACAAACAAAGGTTTAGATTGTTCACATGATCAGTGTAGAATCACGGTTTTTGATTTAAGGTTCTGTTATAATGCTGATCTGTGCAGTGTAAATAAAATGCACAATTAATTAAAGCATGCATATTTGGTGTTTCCAAAAAAAAAAAATTACGTATGACATCATTAAAATCATGACACAGGCCTTCTTTAACAATAGGTCACTAGTTAAAATGTGTTACTTCTATTTATTTTAACAATGTTTGAAACATTTGTGATAATGTACGTATATAAGTCAGCTAAATATACAACACAGCTCTAGAGGTTCAGACAAGCCATGCTTTTAATGTCACTTTAAATCAATCAGTTTATTTTTGCTTAACAAAAGCATACAAATTCAACAAAAGCATACAAATTCAATAAAAACGTAATTTGAAAAGCTATACCCAAACTTTTGAAAAATGTAAATAAAATGAGCAGACAATAACAGCAATCAATTTACCCTGTACAATGTGTACTTGGTATTTACACAAACATCCGTGTGCTCTGCTACAGACTTTATGGCAGCTGCAGAAACATTTTCATAATTAATTATGGCTTTACAGCAACAACAATAAATGTTGTATGAAGTGGCAGAATGATTAAGGAAGTAATTAACTATGGTTGCCATGGTGAACATCTTGAAGGGTGCTTAGTGCATATGGAAGTGGAAAACACTTAACTTTTCATTCTTAAGCCATTTTAACCTGTGCTACCTGCTCTACATTTAGGATATGGATGGATGGATGGATGGATGTTTATCAACCCACCAACCAACCAACCAACCAACAAACAAACCAACCAACCAACAAACGAACCAACCAACCAAACAACCAATGAATGAACCAACAAACAAACCAACGAATGTACAAAACCAACCAACGAATGAACCACCAACAAACGAACCAACAAATGAACGGAAACAACTAACAAATGAACCAACTAACCAACCAATCAACAGACCAACAAATGAACCAACCAACAAACGAACCAACCAACGAAATATCAACAAAAGAACCAACCAACCAACCAACCACAAATTAACAAAAAGCCAACAAACGAACCAACCAACCGACCAACAAATGAACCAACTAACGAAATAACTAACATTCAAACCAACTAACAAACGAACCAACTAACCAATCAACAAACCAATCAACTGACCAACGAATGAACCACCAATGAACGAACCAACCAACCAATGTAAGAACGAATAAAAATATGAAGAAAACAAATAAATAACAAAAACTATTATAATATAAAAGCATTACAAACTTGTCATTATTTTAACAATTATTTAAATGAAATCAAGCACATTTATTGGTGGTTAGTCCAGATCACAACTTCACATAACACATCACATTAAGAAATTATGTAAAATGTTAGTTAAAGCATTAATCAGAGTGAATTAATAATTACTAAAACATTAATTAACAGGTTAGTTAACAAAAAAAATGTTAGTAACAAATTAGAATGTTGGTATAGTGTATACTTAAGTGTATACAAATGATTATTTGTATTTGTAAATTATGCTGGCAAAGAGTCAAACATGAATAACATGCACATTGAAGCTGAGGTTTCTACTTTAACACTCCAAAACAGGCCATTCATGTTTGGTAACTCTTTATTACATGATTCAACAAAGCATTTGTTAAGGGAAATTAGGAGTCTTATTGTGAAGTGTACACTATTGCAACACTATCCAATTATCCAAAGTATTAATTAAAACAATAATAAATGTTTAGTTTACATAAACTTTTAGTTTTTCTGAATAGAGGTATTGCTCATTGTTAGGTCATGTTATCTAATCCATAAACACATACATTAGTGTTTGTGTAGGTAAACATGAACTTATTAGGCTGTTATTGTAAAGAGATGTAATGTATTAACTAATGTGTTTAGTTAAAATGAAAGACGCTCCATCTAAGTAACTCTTCTAAAGCATAAAAATACAATAATATGTTTGCAGATATTTAAGAAACATGCTAGGGGAAGATTCTTGTTTATCTGAAAAACAATACTCAAGTCAGATATTCAGCTTTGAAAATGTGCTATCTGTGCAAGAACTTGGCCTTTGTTTTGGTTATTTTGACCAGCTCAATGCCAGTTTAGCCGATCATATTTCAACACCCTGGGTTGCCAGGTGGAAAACAGTGTTTTTCAATCATTCAGTCAGGAAGGCTCTCAAAGCATGCTTCCGATACTGAACTGCGACCTCTGGTAGACAGTAACAGAAATGAGCTGCAGATTCAGAGTTCCACATGAGGTGGTTATTAATTGTCAAATAATATAAATATTACAAGCATGAACATTAGGTGAGCAGGTTTCATTGTAACCACATGTCCTAACAACACACTACGTGACGAGATTTGTAGAGATAAGCAATTGGGTTGTTTGCACCAGAAACACGACAGCCATTCAGAAACACAGAATAGCGCACTCACTTACAAAATGGTAAGTTTTATAATCTAATTATTACATATTAAACCTCTTTAACATTAATAAATGTACATGCTGAACCATAAGTAAGAGTTCTAAAGTTTCAAATAGTTTATTTTATTTTCAAGATCTTAGGTAAACTTTCTTTTGCTGCTTTCAGTAGTATAGCAGTAAATGTCATGTAAAATGGCATTCAAACTCACATTATTAGCATTTATCACTGAACAAAAGCACATGAGGTGTACCGGAGGTGATCACAGTTTATCCTGTTGTTCAGCTGCAACAAATGGAAGCCATCTCTAGTAATTTGAGGTATGTGGTTAGAACAAAAGCTTCTTTTAATATGGAAAATATTTCATCTTTCATGTGAAGTCAATTCAGTTTAGAACATGATTTAAATCAGCTTTTAGGCTCGATCGTCAGACTCGCTCCTCAATCTAGCAACCTGAACTTGTGTTTGTTTTGATCCAGGAATGTAATACCTAGTTCAGCCACTGGGTGTCAATCTCACATACTGCCTCTTTAACAAAGATTAAGTCATGCTTAACAGACTTGCGCATTAACTAAGATTAACTATCACAGCCTTATTGTCAACCGTTTCCCATAAACACTTTAAAGATCAAACTCTCTGGCCACTCAGAGTTAAATGATGCCATTTAGGTGTGACAGCTTGGACAGAATAAGAGGGGTATTTCCAGAGGAAGACGGGTAAAAGCCAAGTTAAATAATCATCAAAAACAGAGCTGAAAAAGGAAAGTTCCCAGGAAGTGCAAGCCAAACTTGCCAGAAGTCATTTCTGACAAATTACAGAGAGCTCTGCATCTCATAGACGACGCTCTACCTCCACTAACAGCAGGATGAATGATTCTCAATGCATGCCTGAGAGCAACAAAGGTCTTTGCTCAGCGCAGACTGTCATCTCGCTGGCACATGACAAGCTCACCATTATTTTTTCTAGGTGAAATCTTGTACGCTCCTGCCTGTTGTAATCAGGGAGGTCTGTTGCCCTGCTCACCTGCTATCATGATGTGCTTTGGTTGACTGGATTACAAGTAGACATGTGAGACACATTTCTGCTTACATCTGCTATTTAAATCAGTCCACTTTGAACCGCATTTCTGATTCCTCTACAGATAGGGTCTATACAGATATGTGTATGTATAAGTTTTATTTTCAGATTTATTAACGTGTTGTCTCTCAATTTATATATGGCCATGAAAGGAGTCTTTGGGAAATGACCTTTTTTTTTTGGTCAGATGACTATGTGAATTTTGCAAACAGTTCCATTTACACTTGACAACATGAATGGATCTCTGCTAAACGACATGATTCCAATCTTCAAATCTCATGCTATGGTATATGCAAATTTAAATACATTGACTAAAGTGTCACATACATCACATTTTGTTTAATTAACATTATTATTTACAGAAATGTAAGCTATATATCTGTTTGGCATTCAAATTATTTTAATTTGGGTTGTAAAACATCATTACAAGCGCACAAGGTAGTCTCTGTGATTACTTTTGTTAGAGACTAAATGAAACCTCTATTTTTGTCATACAGATATGTTTAAAACTTTGTTCAAAACTGGTTTGTATATAACAAATTCTCTCAAAACCAAGCATTGTGCCTATTCAAATAAACCAAACACTATTTTTTTTCTACAATTACTCCGCTTTTAATAGTAAATTAAACCATTTTAGAAATTTCACAGTGAAATGCAAAACAAAACTGAAAGATCTGAATGGCCTTAAGGGTCTGGAAAAAAACATTGGGCTTTTTATATTTGTTGCACTCTTAAACCAAACTAATGATTTCAAGTGGCAAAGTTTAAAGCTAGCGTGCAAAAAAAAAAAAAAAAAAAAAAAAAAACATACCAACATGCCCAATTAAGCCCAGGACAAACCAAACCAGTAAAAAAACTAGCATCAATGAAAACTGACTATAGCGTTGAATTTTGTCAGTTGTTTCTGGTCCATAATGTAAACACACTAAATGGACGACAGCATGTTTGCTCTAGGTGGCACTATTGTGTATTATACCATAAAGGGAAACTGGAACTAGTGCTGCACACATACGAACCATAAACAAAGCAGTGTTTACGTACCATTTTTATAGCACTTCTTGCTCACCACAAAAAGATTTGATCACGTAAATATGTCTAAACTTCTGAAAATACAGATCGCTTGCAAATATTAAGAAATTCGATTAAATTAATGCCGGTTTATTTGTGTTCTTTCTTGTCATTTGCTTGGTTTTGTCACTTTAGTTTTTGTTCTACTGCTCCAACTCAAAACTGAGGAGCCAATCAGAGCACTCTCTTTCCATAACAACTGACGTGCTAAAATACGGTTCACTTTTTTATCAGTGGTTGGCATCTTTAAGGAATTCACATTCCGATTATATTTAGTCATGATCTGATTTCAAAGCAGTTTTTTCCTATTTTTTTCAAATGTGCAAGAACATGTTCTTTTTTTTTTGCTTGTTTATAACCTTTTAACAAATAAACTGCTTTTTGGAAAATTACATTTGGAAATTGAATTAAAATAAATTGGAAAATAAATTTAATTTAAAACTAGCTTTAGTGTTGTACTTGTATAATTCACAATGCTTTATTTCTTTGCAAAACTGTGCAGCATTTCACTTTCAGTTAAAGTCCGCTTCTAAGAAGTTTAGATTCTAATTTTAGATTTTAAGTCTGATTCCAGGTCTCACACCGGAAGAAAAGTGGCACAGCTCGTGGCACAGCTCTGCACATCTATGACGATTTGTGGTTTTACTTTGTGGCGCCACATCTCTGAAAGAATCGCTCACCCAAAACTGAAAACATTCATCATTTACTTACTGTTTACTCTTTCCAAACCGGTTTGACTTCCTTCAGCTGAACATAAAAGATGATATTTTGAATAAAGTTTAAAACATGTAACCATTATCTATAGCATTTGTTTTTCCAACCACGAAAGTCAAGAGTTCTTCAAATATCTTTCTTCAAATATGTTTTACTTGGGTTAGTAAATACTGAGTATTTTCATGTGTGTGTGTGAACTATACATTTAAAAGTATCACGTTTTGACAGTAGTGTATTGATGTGCACCTTCTTTGGAATGATAATTATTGTGAAAAGCGCCATCCTAGTAAACTTGAATTTAATTGAAAAGGTTTGTCCATATTTGTTCAAATGAAGCACATTCAGCAACATTAACAACACAATCTCACAGCAATTTGTAACTTTTTGTTTTAGCCAACTCCTATGATTTCATATGATCTCATTCCTACAATTTAAAACCATTTGCCCATCCACTAATGAGGGTTGGGTTTAGGGGCGAAGTTGGCTGCAACTAAATTGTACAATTTTACATGACTGAACTTGTATGGATTAGCAACTAAACTGACAAAACGTAAAATAGTTACGTTTCCTTGTGAGATCATGGACACTAACACTTGTTATTTTATCCTTAACTCACGTCTGCACAGGCCCTGATCTAATTCGAATAAAGCATCAATTTAACATTAAATTCAAAATCATTAGAGTAAGAATTTTAGATTTTTTCCTCCACCCCCAAACAACAAAAATAATCTTAAATGCAAGGTGTAAACATGGATTATAACAGGGGTCACCAAACTTGTTCCTGGAGGGCCGGTGTCCTGCAGATTTTAGCTCCATCCCTAATCAAACACACCTGAACAAGCTAATCAAGGTCTTACTAGGTATACTTGAAACATCCAGGCAGGTGTGTTGAGGCAAGTTGAAGCTAAACCCTGCAGGGACACCGGCCCTCCAGGACCGAGATTGGTGACCCCTGGATTATAATATCAGGAAAACTCAATGAGCAACTAGCGTTCATGATATAAACATACTATGCATAAATATTCTACTGCAATCCCTGGTGCAGATTTAATAAAATAATGAATCTTATTTTTGATAGCCAACATCACCCAAACAGCTCTGAATATTTGAAACTGACTGATGTGCAAGTAACTAACAATTCCTTTAAATACCTCAACTCTTATTTATAACTATAGAATATATATTTTATATACAGTTGAAGTCAGAATTATTAGCCCTCTTTGAATTTGTTCTTCTTTTGTAAATATTTCCCAAATTATGTTTAACATAGCAAGGACATTTACACAGTATGTCTGAAAATATTTTTCCTGCTAAGTCTTATTTGGTTCATTTCGGCTAGAATAAAAGCTATTTTTAAATTTTTAAAACACCATTTTAGGGACAGAATTATTAGCCCCTTTAAACTATTTTTAGACTGTCTACAGAACAAACCATCATTATACAATAACTCCATATGCAATGAGTAAAAAAAGCAGACAGCACAGGCAAGCACATGCTTAAATGGATTGTGTAGTTGCTGTTGATGAAGAGATTGTGACTGTAAAAAATAAATATTAGGCAAATGTAGAATAAAAATTTGCATTTTAATGCAAAAACTGTGCAGTCAAATGTTAGGTGCTGCACAAATGAGGTGATAATGACGCAAGGGTTGTTGCTGCATTTTAATGTTTCCTTAGATTAACTCACCTATCTTATTAAATTCAAAATAAATATAGAAAGTCAGTGGAAAGAAGACTACACTAAACTGAAACCTAGCCATTCATACAGAACACATATTCAGTGAATAGATGTGTTGCACTCACACTTATTCAGTTTCACTGCATCTCGTTTATAAATACAATCAATATGATTGGTTCAGTATTTTTGCATCAAGCAGTGCTTAAAAAACATTTTGTTAATAAGGGTTTAGGTTTATTTGCTTTTTTTATTGTTTTTTTTTAAGTTAAAGTCAGAATTATTAGCCCCCCTTCCATTATTAGCCCCTCTGTTTATTTTGTTGCTTAATTTCAGTTTATTGGAGAGATTTTGTCAGCACATTTCTAAACGTAACAGTTTTAATAACTCATCTCTAATATTTGATTTATTTTATCTTGACCATGACCACAGTAAATAATATTTGACTAGAAAATTTTCAAGACTCTTCTATACAGCTTAAAGAAACATTTAAAGGCTTAACTAGGTTAATTAGGGGCTAATAATTTTGACCTTAGAATGTTTTTTTTTTTTTATTAAAAATTAGCTTTTATTCTAGCCAAAATAAAAAGACTTTCTCCAGAAAGAAATAAAACAATATTTTACAGCCTTAAAACATATATAATAATTGTAAAAATAAAGCTGACTACTATGTGGATTTCACCAATTGCTGGTTATTTTTAGAATGCAAGTCTCATGATTAACGAGGGACCACTGTAAACAGAACGAATAACACCTTAAAAAAAAAAAAAAAGTTACCAAGCTTCACTTGTCAAATGAAAAAGTAAATAAAAGCCTTTTTGCACGCATACATTTTATTATAAAATGTTTATTTTAGCAAAAAGAGGTGAACTCCACTCAAACAAGATAAGTCCTAAAACCAGTCATAAGGGTTTAAGGTTGTTACACATCAACAACGAATTTCATTCGTGATTTTATTTAATTTTTTTATTCATATTTACACCACATTTTCAAAATTATTTGCGTTTACAGATCTCTGAAAATGGGCTAAAATGCTGCATTAGCGGTCATCATTGTGAACAGTGTGTGTGTGTGTGTGTGTGTGTGTGTGTGTGTAGAATTTGAAATGTAAGATGCATCATGCTTTTGGTATAGCTAATATGTGAAGTAATGCACACTTTGTTTGGTTTCCAACCAGTTGACGTAAAACAACATATTCCACCATTTTATGTTTCTGTCCTCTAGCCTTTTTTCAAAAACTTCCACTTTGAAGCCCCCTCTTTTAGATTAATGAGTTTTCAGTCACTAAATGCCATTGTTGTGTTAATAAACAGGCAAACTGCACAATACAAGGCTGTGTCTCTGACTTTTCCCTGACCTTCACTGACTAAAAAGCTGAATTTCCATGACCTATAATGAACAAAAAAACAGGCAGCTGGTGTGTGGGACAGTCCCTGCTGAATTTTGTGATTCCATGAATTGGACAACACAAATATAAACCCCCGTAATTTTCAAAGCCTGCACAAACCTTTTATTCCATGTACAGTTGAAGTAAGAATCATTAACCCCCTGTTAATTTTTTGTTCATTTTTAAATATTTCCCAAGTGATGTTTAACAGAGCAAGGAAATTTTCACAGTAAGACTGATAATATTTTTTCTTCTTTAGAAAGTCTTATTTGTTTTATTTTGACTAGAATAAAAGCAGTTTTTAATTTTTTAAATCCATTTTAAGGTCAAAATTATTAGCCCCTTTTAACTATATATATTTTTTTTTCGGTTGTCTACAGAACAAACCATCGTTATACAATAACTTGCCTAATTACTCTAACCTGCCTAGTTAACCTAATTAACCTAGTTAAGCCTTTAAATGTCACTTTAATCTGTATAGAAGTGTCTTAAAAATATCTAGTCAAATAATATTTACTGTCATCATGGCAAAGATAAAATAAATCAGTTATTAGAAATTAGTTATTAAAACTATTATGTTTAGAAATGTGTCAAAAAATCTCTGTATTAACTTGAGGGAAAAAATAAACAGGAGTTAATAATTCAGGAGGGCTAATAATTATGAATTCAACTGTATGTACCAGAAAATGACATGACCATGACAACCCTGATAATAAGACTATTTGTTTAAAAATGTTATGTGAACGCCCCCATAAAATCAGAGTTTGGCCTTTTGCTCAGGCCAGATGCACACAGACCCTTCACACCCATTACAAAACACTGCAGATGTCATGGCTCGAAACACAAAATCACTACATCTACAGAGAAGTCATCTGCGCATAGGATTTTTTCGACACTGCAGAATTAGCAATTACCTGAACACGCCGCAACCGTGACCCGCTCTCACCCAGCTCAAGGGTTTACAAGCTTTCTCTTAGACTCAATTACACCAGCTTTGTGTACTTCTAATTGAAGTTCATTCAGTTCCATTGAGGTCCAAAGCCCACCCCCGGATAAATTTACCCTCTGGGCGCTCGGCGGTCTGGCCCAGGACTTGAGTGCTAGTCTGTCATCTGAAATTACACTGGCGGCTCCCCTGGCCAAGAGTCTGGCCGGCGTTATGCAGCGTCTGCCCCTGACACCTGACAGCCTATTAGACAGCAGCACAGAGAGCAGAATAAAACAGTGACACACACACATATACATCCTTCAGTCACCGTAATGGACGCTTCGCCCACCTCACGCTCCACCAGACATGGACACAAGAAATATCAACTGCACAAAACCACAGTCAAATTTGTAGGCATGTCAACAGCACCAGTACTTTGGTTAGACAAATATTTATACCAGTATTCCAACAACACTGCTTTAGAAACAAGGGTAGACTGACATCAATGTGTATCAAATCAAAGGGTTTCAAATAATTGCTCGTTTCGTCCCACTTTCCAGTCTCGATGTGCATTTTATTGCAATATAATCCAATCTCACACTTTTTTTTTCAATATACAAATCTTAAAAGGAACTTTGTGTTCAAAGCGAACTTTAATCGTGGTTTATGTTATTACAGGAGTGTTGTGTGAAAAACTGCAGACGATTCTAGGGTGCTTCATGCCTTACAGGCCAATGTCACGACATTTAATATAATCACAGTGATATATATAGATGTGGCTGGGTCATTGGCAAGTACGTATACTAAAAAATAGTTCCCTTTCAACTTGCTGTGTAACTTCAACATGCTTTAAGCAACAATCTACTAACTAAAAACATTGGCGAATACACTCATTGGCCGTTTTATTAGGTACGCCTGTGCAACTGCTCAGAACAGGAAACTGAGGCTACAATTCGCACAGGCTCACTGATATTGGACAACAGATGATTGGAAAAAAGCTCCCAGGTTTGATGAGTCTCCATTTCTGCTGTGACATTCGGATGGTAGGGTCAAAATTGGGCATCAACAACATGAAAGCATAGATACATCCTGCCTTGTATCAATGGTTCAGGCTGGTGATGGTGTAATGGTGTGAGGGATATTTCCTTGGCAAACTTTGGGCCTATTAGTACCAACTGAGCATCTTGTCAACACCACAGCCTGAGTATTAGCGCTGACCGTCCCTTTATGACCACAATGTACTACTTCCAGCAGGATAGCAAGCCATGCCAAAGCGCGAATCATCCAAGACATTTTTCTTGAACATGACAATGACTTCACTGTAATCAAATGACCTCCACAGTCACCAGATCTCAATCCAATAGAGCACCTTTGGAATCTGGTGGAATGGGAGATTTGCATCATGGATGTGCAGCTGACAAATCTGCAGCAACTGAGTGATGTTATCATGTCAATATGGACCCAATTCTCTGAGGAACATTTTCAAGACCCTGTTGAATCTATGCCACAAAGGATCAAGGCAGAACTGAATGTAAAAGAGAATCTAACCGGGTACTAGTAAGGTGTACCTAATAAAATGGCCGGTGAGTGTATATTGATTCTGCGATGTGCTTCATAAGAAAACACTAAAGATCCAGGGTTGAAAACGTTCTGAAGGCAAGTTGCACTTCAGTTGTCCTAAAGGAAACATGCAAATATCTTCTGTTACTTTCAAAGAGCATTGTTAAATTGGAGGGTGGAGGAGAGGAGGTCATATTTAAACAAAATAACAAATATTTGGACGTCTTCATCCTGTGTAAAGGATTTCATATTTGAACAAAAGAACAAATATTTGGACATCTTCATCCTGTTCAAAGGTTTTCACCGCTGGCTTTTAATGCATCGCGTTTCCTTATGAAGCATCAGTGAACATTTAGGCCTGTTACAATAAGGAACTTTTGTTGTGCGCTATATTGTTACAGAAATTGTTGCGATAAGCAATATTATTGTCATTTTGAGATCATTTTATACCACTGGTTATGTAATGGTTATATAACAGCATAATAATGCAAATGGCCATAAACACTTATGATATTTATTCTTAAGATTACTTTCGATCTATAATTTAAAGTTAAAAAGGTAGATATTTTTAGACCATTTTGAGGGATGTAAAAAAAAAAAAAAAAACAATGGTCCGATGTATTTCCTGTTTTAAGATTTTGAATATCTATAGCTTCTGAGACTCCAAAAAGTGCCACATAATGATAAATAACATTATGATAGTTTTAACATTAAGTTATGATTGAATTGCCTCTTGTTACAGTTATGAAATAGTTTGATAATAAGTAGGAAATACTTATGATACTCTTCAAATACTCTTGAAATGGTCTATATATACACTATTAAATGTTCGATTAGGTAAATGTTCAATTATATACTGTCACCAGTGAGGCAGAATGTAAATTAAATATAAAACAATGGCTTTAAATGTTATTTGTGAATTTGTAAATTTATATATTGCATTACCAAAAAATATATTGAGGTCATCTCCGAGTTTTGCACGATAAGTCGATGTATTGATTATTGTGACAGGCCTTTGAACATTTGAACTTTTTTAATAGTCCCCCAATTGTCCTCGGTATGATTGTGAGATGCATCTTTTCACACTGTCACTCACTACTAAAGGTTTCAAATATGTAAAAGATGCAGGAAAGCGGAAGAATCTGCAAGAGATGAAGAATTTTGTTTTTAAAACCAGCAGCAGTCTAACGTTCAGAAAAAAACAAGTGTATCAGGAACAACCATCACTAAGCAATTCAGCCAGGTAACCTCACACACAAACATACACACACAAACACAACAAACTTTATTAAATTCTACTACTTCTCTGTCTTCTAGGCAACATATTTACTGTAAAACATCATAATACTAACTAGAACCTAAAGTTCGTTGACGAACTTTGATGTTGGCTTGAGAAAGCCAACGTGACTGCGCCGGGGACTCAAAGGCAGTTGGCAGGAAGCACAGCGGTTGATAAGTGGTTGCTAGGCGGTTGCTAAGATGTTGCTAAGGCATTCCTAGGTAGTTGCTAAGGTGTTCTGAGTGGTTTCTAGGCTGTTGCTAGGGTCCACTGGACTGTTAATCGGAAGGCCTCATTTACATTTTTGATCAAATCGAGAGAGAGAGAGGACTGATTTGTTCAGGTTGTTTAATGCAGATCACTATAGTATAGTTAGTATTTATAGTATATATTATAATCTGAACAAAATTACATTATAATAAACATCATATGAAGAAAAATATTAAATTAAAACACTAATGAAACAATAGCACATACATTTAGTTAATTTGTCTATTATTTAATCAATCTTATCAGTTTTGCAGTTAATATAGAGTACAGTCAATTTACAGTAATTTGCAGCGTTATATATATAGTTATAGTTATATATACAGTTTACAGGAAGAAAATCGCATTAAATACAATATTATAGGACGTCTTCATCACGTGGTTAATTCTGACCAATGACGTTGTTCCACCCCAATGGCCACTAACACAATGTTATAATCGTAATATTTAGTTGTCATCACCTGGGTGATTTTATTTTTTTTTGGTACAGCATAGGCCAAAAGCTTGGCTTTCATTGTCATTATCACAAGTAAGGAGAAGGCTTTTTTGCGGTACAGAATATTCTGTTTCGAAAGAAATATCTGAAGTAAACTTATGTTTTTGCCAACATAAAAGGGGGATAAAAAATAATTTTTATAACACTAACCATAAATGTGTGTATGTGTGTGTGTGTGTGTGTGTATGTGTATATATATATATATATATATATATATATATATATATATATATATATATATATATATATATATATATATATATATATATATATATATATATATATATATATATATATACACATACAGTTGAAGTCAGAATTATTAACCCCCATTTGATTTTTTTTTTTCCTTTTTTAAATATTTCCCAAATGATGTTTTCCCAAATGATGACACTTTATTTTTACTGTTTGTAAATAATTGTTGTTAACATTTTTGCTTTAAAACATTATAATACTGTTTTTGCACAATAAATAAAATGTGATTTAAAAAGTGCAAACATTGTCTTTGTTAGAATTTACACGTGATTACAACGGTATAAAGACGTTCAGGTCCGACCGGACCGAATGGAAAGAAATTGTAGGTTTTGAAGATGGATTATTAGTTTTGTGGCAAGGACATAGCTGTTTTTAGAGGGTTAAAATACAGATTAAAAATAAAGTTAGAATGATTTTATATTAAATATGTTTATTGTATAATATACGTGAATGTTCGCATGGCTTTCATTTTCATTATCACAAGTAGAGGAGAAGGCTTTTTCACGGCACAGAATATTCTGTTTTGAAAGAAATATCTGAAGTAAAGTTATGTTTCTGCCAACATCAGAGGCATGCATTTTAAAACTCACAGGGTAGCAGACAGAAATGCATGCGGGTCGATTCCGACGCGGATGATTCTGCATCCAGATCAGTTTTATTACGCTTTATGGAGTTCACTGCGAGCATAATATGAAGTGCCTCTTAAAGGGCCATTGCTAAATTACAAAGGGTGCAAAAATAGTCTTCTGGCGCCATCTCGTGGACACTCTGACATGCTTTGAGTCTGAATTTTACAAATTTAATATAAAAAAAATATTTATAGGAAAACTGTTATTTATAATTACACCAAATAAATATGATAATTATCAGTAATTTCAAACACATCTTTTGGCCAAATTTGAGGATTGTATACTTTTTTATATGCCCCAAATACTCGATACAATTTTTTAATTAAAACATTTTTTATTCAAAAACTACAAATCTTATCGGCATGAGGACATACAGCAACCCTCTCATGAGCAGTAGGCAGCTTTTGACCAAATTTGGGGCTTGTAGCATCTAAGCCCTGGGAGGAGAAGCGATTGCTTTTTTAAGTCAGAAGCCGGAATAATAATAAGAATAATAATAATAATAATAAGAATAAGTTTAAGTAGCATTACAGTATGTTGGCTTTCTCAAGCCAACATAATAATAGAATACATCTGAATACAAGCTTTGACATGAGGTTATTATGAAAGACGTGTGTAGTTATTGAAGTTTGCCCTGGGCGTTTGCGTTTTTTTTAGGAACTTCTTTGTTTTGGTGCGTCAGTCTTATCAATGCTGTTATTCAAAAAAAGGTAATGATTCGCACTCAAGTAATTGCTTCGTACTGTTTTTATTTTTTCTTTCTCTTACATTCTACGGGTGATTAAAAGACACAGACGTTTCTCCACAAAGCCTTCCTCAGTGTGTTATTATGAAAGACAAAATAAAAAAGTCTTTTTGTATAAAAGTTGCAAGATGACACAAAAGCAAGAGTAGTTTCCTGATGTGTTGAAATGTTGTGCTTTGCTATTGCATTATTCAAAGTGGGTTTGCAACATGGTGTTTTTTTTTTTTTTACAGTTTTGTATGAATAGGCTTTTAATACAGTATAAGCAACATGTTTATAAAGCAAGTTCCCACATGATCGGCTGTCATGTAGTCAGACTAATGTGCTAAATCAACTTTTTTTTTTTTTTAATCACCGGCTAAGTTGACTATTGCTTGTTATTAAACATTCAAGCAAAACTCCTAGCAGAAACAAAAATATTACATTATGATCAAAATTGCTTCAATTTAAAATGTATTAAAGTAAATTTGAGCAGATTCTGACAGATGAGATTGTGAATGCGAGACAGAGACAGAAAAAACATTTTGTTAAGATCATAAAAAATAAAACACATATGCAAGTAGGGATGCTCATATTGACCGTTCAACTATTAACCGAAATGTTGCATTTAAACTGAATAATAGTATCAGTTAAATGGTTAAATTATTATTATTATTATATATAATTTTTTGCTTCATAAACATGCAACATATTTGTTAACTTGCAGGGCTTTAACATGTGCAAGCCCACATGCTTGCATATATATTAAACTAAAAGAAGTTAAAAAAAGTAAGCAAAGAGAACCATGTTGCTTGTTACAGTTTGAAACAGACGAGTTGATGCCAAACCAGCGCTGATGGTGATGCCCCTCACTTGTATCCACGTCATAAACACCTTTGTTTCTTTGCAAGTGGAAAAAGTTTGCAAAAAAAATGCAAAAGTTTCTTTTTCGCTTGCTCCCAGCGCGCTATGGCACCATTCAGAAACACAACAGTGTTTAGTTGAGGTAATGTACAACCAAAAGTTGTAAACAGTAAATAATATTTGACTAGCTATTCTGTAGACACTTCTATACAGCTTAAAGCGACATTTAAAGAATTAAGTACGTTAACTAGGCAGGTTAGGTTAATTAGAAAAGTGGTTGTATAATGATGGTTTGTTCTGTAGACAGTCAAAAAAAAATAGCTTAAATGGGCTAATACTTTCGACCTTTAAATGGTGTTCAAAAAATTAAAAACTGCTTGTATTCTAGCCTAAATAAAACAAATAAGACTTCCTCCAGAAGAAAAAATATTATTAGACATACTGTGAAAACTTCCTTGCTCTGTTAAACAGTATTTGGGAAATACTTATTTTATATATATATATATATATATATATATATATATATATATATATATATATATATATATATATATATATATATATATATAGTGTTCTATTTTTTTATATTGTGCAGCCCTACTATCATTGCCCCTTATTGCCAGTCAAATAGCCAGCCTATCACCAAAGCCTAAATTGATATACTGATATTCCTGTGCCAGTATATCAATACATCAATATATCAGTATAAGTATTTTAAACTGAGGACAGTGTACCTCATTCAAAACTCTCTCAAGCCTCACCTGAATTCATGGTGAGTAAAAGCACACCAGCAGAGATAAAATCAAATGCTCAAGACATAATCTTTAAACTAATGGCTTGCATTACAAATGCTGACAGAACTTTGTAATATAGGAATTTCACCGGAGCATTAATTAAATGCTTGTTTTGCATGGTGCGATCGATTTGAGGTAGCCTCATTTTTTATTACACTGAAAAAAATAAGAAAAAAAATACGGTTATCAATATTATTTAGGCGGTGTTTTCGTTTTTTTAAGGGATTTTTTCACAATTTAAGTGAAAAAAAAAATATTTAGGGCTGACCTATTTATTTAGTTTGTTCATTATTCCAATGCTGCAGGTGCATGAAGATGATGATGTTCTGTTGTTAATACGTTCTGCATGCTGTCGTTCAATATTTTAAAATGCAATATTTGATGTTTCGGACACAAAACAGAACAATACATAGTCAATACATTTTTAAAAGATAATTTAGTATTAATCTGATCAGTTGATGGTTAATGAGCGGTGGTTGCTGGCTGGGAAAGCTAACCAAAATTAGTATCCAGTAAATTGTCAGTTGAAATGTTCCAAATTGGATGTTTATCAGTTAACAAAAAGATTAGACAAGCTGTAAACTTAACCAAAACTGTAAATACGCCTCATATACACTGTAAAAAATGCCACACAATCCCATGTTGAGCCAACATCTATTAAGGTAACTTAATAATTTTTACAAATGTAAGTGGACTGAACATAAAATAATTAGGTTTTCCCAAAAAAATTAAATATTGCGTTCAAAAATGAGCTGAAACAAATCGTTTGAGCAAGCATTAAATGCTTTGAGTGTAAAATTGCTGTTAAAGATGCATTATATTTAAAAAAAAAATGTTAATAAGAGTATGTAAAGCATTGGGAAATAATCTAATGAACTATGGCTAATACTTCAGGTTACTCATTAAAATTAAACACTACATTTTCCAGGAGCTCAAAGATTTTCAAAGATGTATTTTATTTATATCGATAAATCTTTTATAGTGCTTGATGCATGTTTAATAGATGTTCATGCATTTTTTAAAAAGCAGCTGAAGTTTGAAAGTTTGATCTTTACAGGACTGCACAATCTTCATCCTCTAAATCTACAAAAAAATGTAGATTTAAGAAAAGACTGCCTAAAGATTAAGAAAACATGCGCAAACTGCAAAACGTGACTGAACAACAGATTAATAAATGTTAAAATGATCACCAAGCCAAACCGTACATGCTTGTTTTCTGCGAATCAAGACATTCATCTAAACGGCATTATGAATTAATACAGATAATCTCAGAGGACAGATGGAGACTGTCATAAAGCTCACGAATGATTGACAATCCAGCTTTGCTGCATTAGGACCAGACAGTCTATGACTCACCGCCACACAACAGCACAGCACTGAGTTCAAACACAGACTCCGTCATCATAAATGTGGGACTTGAATGGGACTGTCAATGCTTCAATCACGCTCTAATAGAACTACAGCGCACAGCCTCAGAGAGAGCAAAGAAAAACACTGTTAACATGCGATGATTTCTTTCTGTTGGAGTGCTTAGAAATCTTTCTCCGCTGTTTCCATCAGCAGGAGCTTTTCGTTTCACTTCTGGGCTTTTTAGAGGTGTTTAAATCTTCAGGTAATTGTCGAGACATGTTTAAATGAATGGAATACTTCAACAGCCGCAAAGCAAACTACAAAGCAAGCAAAAGTTCAGATTTATGTACTTCCTGCACATTGTTCTCTGACAGTTTGTCATGTATGGACTAGGGTTGGGCGATGTTGACCAAATTGGCATCGTATGAGGTCTAATGGGAAACATCGCGATAGACGATGGCATTGTCGTCATAGGTGGAGGTGAATTAAATATTTATGAACAATTAATTCATAACGAATTAATTATTTGTAGCCTACCGTTTCAACTACAGTACCTGACCCACATGGTCTTTGTTTTACCCATAAACGAATCATAAATAAATAAACATAAGTTGCACAAAAATTACCTCCTGTCAATCACTTTTTACGCGAGAGGTTGGTCGGTAAAAAAGGTGCACAACCAACAGTGACTGAGGTTTTCACTAGAATTACTGAGCACAAGTGTGAAAGTAAAAGCCTGAAGCAGTGTACTGATGCTATGACACGTTACCTGATAGATTCAAAAGACTGAAGAATCGTCAGATAGAAACGAGATAAACTTGATATTTAATTAAACAACTATAGTGAGACGCCATCCAGCGGTACATACTTGATAAACTGTCCGATGTGCACTGCTCTCTGGAGCTCAGACGAGCGCATGACAGTGGCTGTGTGTGTGTGTGTGTGCTGTGTCTCAGTGTATAGGCTGATTTATACTTCTGCGTCAAACACCGGCGTATGCTACGGCGCTGACGCATAGCCCTTCACCGTGGCCATCACTGACGTGCACCTCTCAAAAAATGTAACTACACATGTCGCAACAACGCGTAGCGCAAGCTCTGTGATTGGTCGGCTTGGTAGCGCTGACGAGTCGGGGCGGGACCGAGAGCCGCGTGAATGGCACGAGCCCGATGTAGCGATTGTTTACAAGTGTGGAGTCCTGTGAAGGAGCTCGGGATGGAGAGTTTTGTTTTGTGTTTACCTCATAGTTAAAGTTGCTGCACGTCCGCCGGTTTCTGCCTCAAAATGAGCGAGTTTGAGTCACTTTTCCAACCAGGAAGTGTTCAGGAAACGCAAAAAAGAAGCGAAGAAACTCGACACAGAGGAACATTTACACCTCACTGCCAACTAGCGTTTCGGAAGTGTTAATGCAGACCAACAGAGACAGCGCGCAGAAGTATAAATGCACAGCTACGCGCGTTGCCTGCGCCGTGAGTTACGCCGGTCACTTGACGCAGAAGTATAAACTAGGCTTAAGTGTGGTAACGTGATGTGCGTTTTCAGCGGACAGAGGGCTGTTCATAAATGCTATAAATACGGTGTGGATGTGGAACATTTTCATTCTAAAATGGCATTCAATTTCACTATACGAAAGTGTAAGGCCTGATTTGATTTGAACACAATAAAGGCTGATTTATACTTCTGCGCCAAGCGCACGCGTATACTACTGCGCTGACGCATAGCCCTAAAACGTGGCCGTCTCTTGACGTGCACCTCTCAAAAAATTTAACTACACGTCGCAGCGCGGCTTAACGCAAGCTCTGTGATTGGTCGGCTTGGTAGCGCTGACGAGTCTGGGCAGGACCGAGAGCTGCGCAAGTGGCGTGAGCCCAATGGAGCGATTGTTTACAAGTGTGGAGTCCCGTGATGGGGCTCCGGATGGAGAGTTTTGTTTTGTGTTTAACTCATAGGTAAAGTTGTTGCACATCCGCCGGTTCCTGCCTCAAAATGAGCAAGTTTGAGCCCCTTGTACATTCAGGAAGCGTTCAGAAAAAACAAAACACAGGCGAAAAAACTCGACAAAGAGACACATTAACACTTTACTGCCAAATAGCGTTTTGGAAGTGTGAATGCAGACTAACAGAGACAGCGCGCAGAAGTATAAATGCACAGCTACGCGCGTTGCATGCGCCGTTGGATACGCCAGTGACTTGACGCAGAAGTATAAACCAGGCTTAAGGGTGTTTATTTGCTGAAATTCGTATTAAAACTTGTTGTATTTGTATTGTGCAATGTAAATTTGTAAGGTCTTTATGCATAGTATATATTTTAAAAAGAGGAAACACAATAAAACGTTATATGAATGCTGTCATGTTTGAAATCATTTCCATTGAAAATGCGTGAAGGTCATGTAACCATCAGGAAGAACTGGGGAAGAAAGCAGAATGTCAGAGAATGCGTCTCCCGAGTTCGTTCTTCTGGAGGTAACGTGGCAAGAATGGTCTCCACAAGAATGGGAGTCTATTTTCTGCATTCTTGGCCAATAATATGATTAAATTATTCACATGAGTTGCTTTTTGCGTGTTCCTTTCAGGTCTCCGTTTCACGTGTTATAGTACACAGTTCGATTAACTTCGTTACGTCACCATTCGATGCTAGTTTCCTCTGACATTTCACGCAACAACAGTTTGTGTCATATGTAATTTTGGCCGTTTCATGTTTAGATTTACGACAAGATTGTCATTTGAAAAATGTTGGTCCCCTTTTATTTCCTCTCTACAAACTTCTGATTGATATGTTAACTATGCCTTTAGTATCCACATTTATCATTGGTTAGCACTTGTTGTTGGTTTGTTGGGAAAGTAAGTTTAATTTTTCTTTAATTATTATTTTTATAACTGTTGGTTGTTTATTTTTACGTTAAGTTTTATGTTTGTATTTTTCTAGGTGTATTTAGAAGTGATTGTCTGCAAAAATATATAATAATAAGATATTTAAACCATGTTTTGCTCAAGTTCAACTGCAGTTAATTTTTTTAGACTTTGTATGCAAACAGATAACACTAGCGTTTTATTGATGGCCTCAAGACAAGCTCAAAGATACGAGTACACAGGATGGACTGTTGGAAGATTTATCAGCAAAGTCATCACTTCCTGCTGACATAAAAAAAAAATGCTTACTTGCTTTAACAGATCAGAAAATAAACAGGTTTTGAACAAGTGAAGGATAATTCAATCATGGCAGAATTTTGGCTTTTAGGTGAGCTAACCTTTTTAAAATACTGTGAACAAATGCATCATTACACTTCCCTGATATTGAACATTTTAAGAATAAAACAAAAATGCAAACACTAGCGACACAAAACTGACCTGCAAATATAATGAATAGTAAATCTCCTTCGAATAAAGTATCACCCAATTACACAAATGTAAAAGTACAATTCAAAAGCATGGTCTTTGTTGAGGTTTCCTCCTTTGCTCTCACATTTTGTATCATGAATAACAAAAAATATCTTCAACATAAAAAGCATAATGTCTAGAGAATTCCATTATCACGACCACAACGTTGAGCAAACCTGGGCAGCGTTAAACAAAAAGGAAAAGAACCGAAAACTCAATTTTCATCAGCTCAGCAGCCAGACTCAAACTATAGACAAACATTGACACTCCATTTATCAGAGACATAACAGCATGTTGACAAATGAGGCTGCATGCCACCTTACAAAAAACAGGGACAAAAATCAGTTCAGTACAGATGGAGCAGAAGCAGACCCAAGAAGGGATACACAAAAGGAATGTATGTGTGATATTCTAGTAAGGCTGATAGTATTAGAATTTGATGTTGTGATACATTTCTTAAGCTTTTATCATGGTATACAGATTTATCACAATATTGGCCCAAGCTGAAAAAATAATATTACTTTAACAGGTATAATTACAAAAAAATCCTTTATTATTTATACATGTTCAGAGTAAATGAATGTTTTAAACTAATGCAATGGGCTATATTCACAGCTAGCGTTTTTCAGCCAATAATGAACATCCAGTGAAAGCTCAATGTGACTATTTTCAATTTCATAAAGTTCCTTTTACAGCATCGATGTTGTAATGTAACTCAAATATAATCAGTTAAATAAACTTAAGCATTCATTTGGTTGTTAAAGCATAAACAGAGACGAAAAACTTTAAAACGCAGGTGCCGTCATTAGCAGCAGGCTAGTGCAAAAATGTCATTAAAAAATACTGTGGTAAAATTAATTTACGAAGACATGGTGTGGAATAATTGAAATTATTGCAGTGATTCATGTTTGGTCTGATACCTACTTTATATTATATCTTAGCCAGGCAGTGAAGATTGCTGTTTTTTCAAAAGAAATCAGATCTTAAATGCAGCGATTCTGTAATGGAGTGACAGTTCACCAAAAGCCTGGGAGTGGCTGACTGAAATTAAAAGTTTGTTTGCATATACCCAGTTGTGTGAAGTATCAAATTACACATACTCAAATTACTGTAATTGAGTAGTTTTTCCTCAGGAATTGTACTTTACTAAGTAGTTTTAAAAATGTGTACTTTTACGTTCACTTGAGTGCATTTTTAGTGCTTTATCTGTACTTTCTTTTTTACTCTAAACTTCACTTCAACCCGTGGCACTACTTTATTATCTTTCTTGTCTATAATGTTTGGCTAGAACACTAGCAGAAGTAGAGTACTAGAAGTAGAATAATCATCAGTTCTGTGATTGCCATCCAGTCAAAATCGCACACAGTAAAAATCTCATTGTACAGAACAACCTCAAGACCCAAAATCGTTATACGCAATAACCGAGAGACTAGACTTCATGTCACTGATGAGAAGATGGCAGACGTTTCCTGTATGATGACTGAAATCACCAAATGACCTTAAGCAATCACTAAATGCATCACAGAATGTTACGCTTACACACATAAATGCACAAATGGACACATCAACCTTTCTCAGTGTAATACTCACTACTCGAGTACTTTTAAAAGGGCTACTTTTTACTCATACTTTGAGTAATATTTACAACAGAAACTTTTATTCTACTTGCACTACATTAAAGTGATGGTAGTTTTACTTGAGTACAATTTTTCAGTACTCTTTCCACCAAAGCATATACCCCATTGCAAAAGGAAGACAAACGGTGCATGCTAAAGTCTATTGTACAACTGTATATAACATTATTTATATATATATATATATATATATATATATATATATATATATATATATATATATATATATATATATATATATATATATATATATATATATATATATATATATATATATATATATATATATATATATGGTACAAGTGAATTTTATTAGCCATTAGCTCCATTTCATAAAACATTATTAGGCATTAACCAAGAAAAAAAAATGTCCATTATGTCAGCCAAAATAAATGAATTAATGAAAATGTTCATGAAATTGTGAAAATAAATTTTACATAATGACTTTTTTCTTCTATTTTAACAATTTTCATCTTTTGTAATGAACAACATCAGACACTTTTTATACATTAATATTTATATATATTTAAATGATTTTTTTTCGTACAAATTTTACTCAAACAATATATATATATATATATATATATATATATATATATATATATATATATATATATATATATATATATATATATATATATATATATATATATATATATATATATATATATATATATATATATTTATATACTTGTGTATATATGTATATATATATATATATATATATATATATATATATATATATATATATATATATATATATATATATAAGTATATAAATATATATACATATACACACACACAGCTTATTTTTCACTAAAGTAAAGGTTTATAATCACCACCGTGATCTCCAAATAAACGGAAGAACCAAAATAATAATAATAATAAAAAAGTGTTGACATTGGACAGAGTTTCCCTTTTATGCAGAATTAATGAGCACTGAATATTTCCGAGACAAAACAAAGCAAAAAAATATTGTTTGAAGCATTTGCTGACAAACTTTAAGACACAAGCCTGGCCATTTGCAGAGAAGGCCTTTTATTTAAACAGTACCATCAATCTCACATCCACAACTCTCGGTTGTGTTAATTTTGACAGCCTGTCAACTTCTAAACACTCTTGTTGTTCGATTTCCCCCCATCATTGAAAATATATGAATGCAGTTTTAATGAAACCTGAGGGACGTGTTCCTAAGTTTAAATTCTGCACAAATAAAACCTGGTGAATATTTATACGATGCATTTTTGATAAACAGTAAAAAAAAATGCAATTAGCTGTACAATGTAGAATGTAGGGCTGCACGATATACTATTTAAGTATTGATATCGTATGCGTGTATCCGCAAGTCATGTCGCAGGATTAGATTATTTATTAAATATTAAAAGATTTAAATATTATTGTTTTTAAATCATTTATACAATGAGAATCATGTTATTTTATGTTTGATTGTTCGATTTCGATCCCTGAATACTGATAGACTCTCCAGAAAACCATAAAGGTCTCGGACTGTTGTATTTATATATGCTTGTAATTTATTCTAATTTATGCAAAGGCACTGTATAGACAAAGACTTGATCATCCCAATCTATGTAAATGAATTAAATCTTTCCAAGTAAAGATATTCAGTTCATCTAATGAATGTATACATATCATCACAATGTCAGATTTTGCAATATCATGCAGCCCTAGAAGAATGTAGTTTGGCAAACTTTGGATAAACATCTCAAAAGTGTTCTATTCATAATTTAATAGTGATATAAACTATTGCTTACACATATCAAATGAAAAAAAAAAAATGCATTCTGCTTGGCCTAACTGAAGTAGTGACTTAACTTTGCAATTTGGTTTACTACACAAGTGATGCTTGTGTGCTGTCAGCCTCTGTCGTTCTACTGTTTAAAAACGTAAACATGAACGTTTTTGAAGAGCTGATCTAACAGTTTTATGGTGTCTTTACAACAACTTATTGAAAAAAAGTCCAGTTTAACTGTATCTTTTTGATTTCTTAAAACCAAACATCAGAAAGATTTTTAAAAATGTAAACTTTGTTAAACTCTTAATAGGTTGCTGTTAAATTTGATAAGTTTCATGATTTAAAATTAACTGGAGATGCTTTTAGATTTTTGATTTTACATCCTTAAGATGGAGGACAGAGCAAAGAAAAAAAATATTATAAATACATTAAAATACATTAAAATAAAGAATAATAATTTGGAACAATTGAAACAACAGAATTTAGGAAAAATAAAAGATAAGATCCTAAAGGTCCTCGAGCAAAACATGCTTCCACTCAAAAAGGGCATTAGCAAAACAGATGGTCTATAAACTTATTAAAGTCCTATGAAATTAAGATTTTTAGATGTTAGTTTTAGTATTATTCATTTTTAGAATATCTATAAGCTAGTGTGCCCCAAAAAAGAAACAAAATTAACAATTAGAAGATATAAAACTGGTATAAACTTGTAAAGCTTGTCATTTTGCCTATGGATCAACTGCTTTATTGACGTCACCTCACACTACAGTTTCTCATCATCATTCATGTTTCTCATCATCATTCATGTTTTTAAAAAGCGTGTTAAGACACATCTTTTTTAAAATTGCGTATGATTAAACAAGTTTGTTAGGTGTACGCATTTTATCTATTTTGTTGTAGGTTTATGTATGTTGGTGTGTGCCTGCATATGTAAGGACTATTGTGTGTGTGATCATGTGGATATATACTTACATTTTGTGTACATGAATGCTTTTATTTCAGTATATGTGATAAGTTTTTGTGGTCTATTTTAATGCTTTTGTTGTTGTTTGTGAGGCACTTTGAGTTGCATTTATGTTGGAAAAGTGCTATACAAATAAAGTTTATTATTATTATGTTTTATTATCACATTATAACCAATCAAATGCTCTCTCTAGTATCTGACATGCCCCACCCCCTTCAAAATGCTTCTCGTTTGCTTTTCGTTTGATACACTTGAGCTCAATCACTCCACTGGCAGAGCTGTGATAAACCAAGACACCATTGGCTGTTTTAAATAAAGGGTTTTAAATAAAAGCTACACTATGTCCCACCCTCTCTTCGTGTTTCGGTTGCGATTATGTCAAACATCGAATAAAAACGCACATTCCAAAGCACTTTACAGAACCCTTAAAGTATGTGTAAAATCTAAATTGACAATGATTAGTTTGCTAGCGCACATTGTAATTCTTTAGATTAATTCCATGCTATTTGTATGTACATGTATGTTTATGTGTATGCATATGTATTTATATGCTTATTTTTGTGGTTTCCTTTTTTGTTTTACTTTTTGAAAAATGTGTTATATAAAACTTATCAAGATTTTATGTTAATCTTTTTTTTCTTCCCATCTTCCATTACTGAATTAATAATGACTTTTTTTTTTTTTTTTTTGACATTAACTACACCTTACGCACTTTTTGATTTGATTTAAAAAGGGAAATATTCGTTTTGGTAATCACCGATCCAAGTTTGACCCTTTGGTTGAGCGTTTGAATCTGATGATGTCAATTTGACAGCTTCAGCCATGATATTCTTAACCACACCACTCTTACCTTTAGTTTGCTTAAAGAAAATGATGCACAAAAAAATCCTTGCCCCCTACTCAATATTCCTTTTAAGTTAGATACAAATCAACTGAAACAAACGTCTCAGCAACTTTCCATTCAAAACTTTACAGACACATTCTGGAGATATCTGACACTTGTATTAAATGTTGTAAAATAATAGGATCCCTTAAAAACACAAAGTCAACAACATCGCATTAACACTAGTAACACTAGCTACACAACACCTTAACAAATGGGAATAGTCACAACACTTGATTCATAGCAAGGTAAAATGTGCACAAACAAGCAACAGATTTCTGAATACACATAAAAATTTGATCCTAACACTGAAGAAATAAGATTTGCCTAATGACACCGTTTGCGGTGTGTTCCAGCTCTGATGTCTGTGCCGTCCTTCTACAATGACCTTGTGCTAGTTAAGTGATTTTATTGTTTGGCTGGTTAAGGTTACGGCACTTGTTGTGCGGTAATTATATTTGCCGGATTTTTCTTTGTGTACACTGGGATGTAATGACTTATGACTGATTAAATCTGCAAATCAGTAGTGCTGAAGTTCCTCACCCTGCTGCCTCTTCTAATTACCTCAACCTGATTGCAGCGCCGCTGTTCTCTTTTTTTTTCAATTGTGGAAAAACACCCACACAGACCAAGGCTGCTTTATTGCTTCAAGAAAATAAGAAAATGCACATCTGCTGTGTGGCAATGCAATGTCACATTCACACAAAGCTAAACCCCTAGGCTATACAAAGATGAAAGAGGGTTAAAGTGCCTCGAGTTTGGCAGTCTTATCATGTTTTTACACTGTAAAAAAGCGATTAGTTGACTTTACTAAAAAGTAAACTTAGGTCAACTTAAGAGTGCTGTTACAATGGTATACTCCCCTTTTATAAAGTAACCAATTGCTTTTATTGTACACTCAAAAATACTTTCAGATACTATTCAAAATGAGCTGAAACAATTTAAGTGTTTTTAAGACAACTTAATAGTTATATGTTCAGTACACTTAATTTTTTTTAAAATCCTAATAAATTAACTTGATTGTTAAACAAATTGATTTTGTGGAACGCAGCATTTTTTTTTACAATGCATCAAATATTTAACTGGGGTTTTGTCTTTAAATACATCTCATATATAATCATACTAAAATGCAAGACATCATAGTATGAAAACTTATTATAATAATGGGTCAATATTATTTGGAAAATGTCTGTTCTGTTAAGTGACACTACATTATTCAAACTACACTCAATTTTATTATTATTATTTTATTTTATTATTTTTTTGCTTGTTCAATCTACTTATTTAAGGTGAGCTGAAACAACAAAACTCTTGAGATTTCATTGGGACAACTTAACTTTGTTCAGTCCACCTAAATTTGGTAATTTAATTGATTTGTGTTGGAACAACAAGAATAAATTGTGGAACCCTGCAATTTTACAGTGTATATTAAAGGATTTGAGTTAACTTCTTAGTTTTTACAAATTTAAGAAGTAAACAAAAACAATTTAGTTATTCCAATGGAAACTCAAGAATTGTGTTTCAGCTCATTTTAAATTAGTTTGAACAAACAACATTTTTTTTCTCTTCAGTGTAGTTTATTTTATTTTTACACATTTATTTTATTCATCATGCCATTTTGTATGATGCCATCATGCTTGTATGTTTGTATGTGTTATTTTTGATAAAATATCACATTATTTCTATTATTATTATTAGCTTATATTTACTAGTGTCATGTCTCTTATTTTTAAGTAGTTTTTTCACTTTATTAGCTTTTTCCAAACACCTAGGGGTCTTTAGACCTATTTTGAAAACTCCCATCTTATGGTGCACATTACTAATAATCAATATATTGACTTATCGCACAACACATAGACATGACCTCAATAAATTTTGGTGATTCATTATACAGTTGAAGTCAGAATTATTAGCCCCCTAAATTTTTAGATGGCTTGTTTATTTTTTTCTCCCCATTTTCTGTTTAAGGGAGAGCAGATATCTTCAACACATTTCTAAATATAATAGATTTAATAAGTCATTTTCAATAAGGGATTTTTTTTTTTATCTTTGCTATGATGACAATAAATTATATTTTACTAGATGTTTTTTAAGACACTTCTATACAGCTTAAAGTGACATTTTAAGGCTGAACTAGATTAATCAAGTTAACTAGGCAGGTTTGGTTAATTAGGTAAGTTATTGTATAACAGTGTTTTTTTTGTTTTTTGTAGAATATCGGAAAAAAATAGCTTAAAGGAGACAATAATTTTGTCCCTAAAATGATGTTTAAAAAAATTAAAAACTGCATTTATTCTAGCCAAAATAAAACAAATAAGACTTTCTCCAGAAGAAAAAATATTGTCAGACATACTGTGAAAATTTCCTTGCTCTGTTAAACATCATTTGGAAAATGAAAAAAGTTCAAAGGGGGCTAATAACTTCTGACTTCAACTTTATATCTCTCATACATAAAAACCAAGTCTAGCAACATTTTAGCTGCTTGCACAACAGCTCTATCTCTATTGGAGGTGTCAGTATGGTTAAAAAAACACTAGTATTTACTATGCATTTTTTTTTATATATTTCCTGTGGGAGCTCGACAGCCGAAGATAGATATGACACCAGATATCACAGCCTCAGTTACTTTTTACCCTACTCTTTTTCGCTATCATTTATTATTTATTTAGGATATGCATTCATGTTCTGATTCCAATGCCTGATTATTCAATAGTTAAAATGACTATAATTAATGAAATATTTTTAAGAATAAAGTTTTATGTACTTGCATTCTAATAATATTATCATTCTGGTGTTATAAAATGAGTCACATAAAAAAAAAGATGCCGGCAGCTAGCTCTCTGCAACTCTCACATGGTCACTCACTGAAGCTAAGCAGGGCTGCGCCCGGTCAGTACCTGGATGGGAAACCACATGGGAAAGCTAGGTTGCTGCCGGAAGTGGTGTTAGTGAGGCCAGCAGGGGGCGCCCAACCTGCGGTCTGTGTGGGTCCTAATGCCCCAGTATAGTGACAAGGATGCTATACTGCTCAGTGAGTGCCGTCTTTCGGATGAGACGTTAAACCAAGGTCCCGACTCTCTGTGGTCGTTAAAAATCCCAGGATGTCCTTCGAAAAGAGTAGGGGTTTAACCCCGGCATCCCGGCCAAATCTGCCCACTGGCCTCTGTCCATCATGGCCTCCTAACCATCCCCAAATTCAATTGGCTTCATCACCGTCTCCTCTCCACCAATCAGCTGGTGTGCGGTCTGGCGCAAAATGGCTGCCATCGTGTCATCCAGGAGGATGCTGCACACTGGTGGTCGATGAGGATCGGAAGATCTTCATTGTGTAAAGCGCTTTGAGTGGCCAGAAAAGAGCTATATAAATGTAAAGAATTATTATTATTATTATTATAAAATTCTTTAAATTACAATATATTTGGGTGCATTATATCATACATTAAATAAATAGACATCACGACAGGCCTACACCTTCCATTACAATTTACTGCAAGTTGATAACATTACCAATATAATTAATAACTGTCCAGTCTTTTGAAATTGCAAAAGTTGTGATCATATTAGTGCTTATCATTCATTTAAAGCCATTTAGCAACATTTCTCTAGCAATCATGCGCAACAACTCTAAACTACAGTCCTATGACAAAGTCTTCAATGGAAACAGCAAGCTTTAACATGTTACATGAGGAGGGCAAACACATATCGAACATACAGAAGCAATGACCTCTGACCTGAAAACTATTAAAAGCCATCAGTGTCCCACTGACCCTACTTACAATCCATACAGCATAAAACCCAAACAGACACTAGAATTGATCACAAGCTGCAAAGATGCAGTGATGGTCAATAAAGTGCATGTCTGAAACATTTATCAGACCTGGTAGACAATTCAGATTATTTTTTTTTCATGTTTACTTTAAGAATGATGAATGTGCTCATTGTTTATCAAGACGGAGTAAAGGTAATACAGCTGTAAATATTGTTCAGCGTTCAAACGTCCAAAGAATACGTGCACAGCAAATTTGATTTTTGGGTGAACTATCCCTTTAACAATATGCATAACAAGCATAGAAGGCATTTAGCCTTTACTGATTAACCACATTTTCAATCACCTTCCACACAAATCATCAGCAGAAACCGCATGCAGAATGAATGCCTGGAAATAAACGGCTGCATGTTTCAATAAACAATAGATTATGTTTATTGTAAACATCACTTAGCATCTCATTGGACTGCAGGGGGTGCGAGTTGTAGGCTTTTTGTGTCTGCAGTTTCAGCGCCACAGCGAACCACATTCACAGTCTCTAGACACTATCACCCATTATAAACATTTTTCCCTACTCCAGAAAATGTCCCATTGTTCTTGCGACTTCGTCTGGATTGAGTCTGTCACACTGCTTGTTGTTCGTGTCATACTGGAAAATCGCCTAGATTCACCCACTAAGAAAAAAAAAAAGAGAGAGAGAGAGAGGTGGCAGTGTTGACACAATGCCCACCAAAGTTGTGTATGGAATGGACTAAATTGGTCAAATCAATTCAAAAGGGTCTAGTTTTGTCATTGTTATTAGAACTGTTAATAGTAATAAAGATGAAACTGAGTAATTAAATCAGCTTGATTAACTTATGTATAAAAATCATTTATAATCGACATTTTAAAAGCAGTACAAATGGTATATATATATATATATATATATATATATATATATATATATATATATATATATATATATATATATATATATGTATATATGTATGTATGTATGTACTGTATGTATATATATATATATATATATATATATATATATATATATATATATATATATATATATATATATATATGTATGTGTGTAACATGTAAGCCTATTCTGCTCCTCAAGGGTGCTTTTATTTAATCAAAAATACAGAACAACTTGTAAAATTGTGAAATGTTATTGGACAATAAAATAACTGTTCAAAAGTAGTTTATAATTTAATTTAAACATTTATTCCAGTGGTTTTAAAATAGATTTTTCGGCTTCATTACTTTAGTCTTCAGAGTCACATTATCCTTCAGAAATTACTATAATAATAATAAAAAAATTATTATTATTATTATTATTATTATTATTATTATTATTATTATTATTAATAATAATAATAATAATAGGAAGAAGAAGAATAATATCAACAATACAGTTATTATCATTAGTATTAAATATTAATAAATTAATTTATATTATTAATATAGTAAAAAAAGCAATAATGACCAGAGTAATAATTAAATTTGAAACTACATGCAATAAAGCAATTATTTACATTTTTTTTTATAAATATTCATACTTTTTTCTTTACATTTTTTAAATTCCTTCTTGATGAACAGAATACATTTCTTAAAAAAAAAAAACACACACATGAAAAAAAATTAAAAATAAAACCGACCACAAACTTTTAAACGGTAGTGTATATAAAGTATGTATATGTGTTATTTAAAATGTAAATTGGGGTCTATAAAGCGCAATTGTCAAACCGTTGATCAAACATATGCAACCGAACTATAGTGTCATGAAGTTTAAAGTACACGATAGTGCTAAGTTTAACTAAAAAACTTAAGATTAAGGATAAATAAAAATACTACAATTCAAAGAAATCATTTCAAACCAAAAATATTCAAACAACAATACATTTTACAAAAAACTAAATTACAAAACCTTAAAAAAAAACTTATTACTAAACTAATCATAAAACTTTTAACTTTAACACTACCCCACCAAGAAAAAAAAATGTTTGGATTGTACTTCTCAACCACCTAATGTTACTAGTTAACATATTCAATGCATTTTTTTTAAACACATCCCATAATTTCTAAAATATCAGCCTCTACCAAATGGTTGATATGTTGGTTTATTGTAAAAGTACTGGATTTAATGTACTATGAAAAATCTGAAAATATGAAGTGTAAGACCAATTTATTTAAAAATACATTCAAAATTTAAAAGAATGTAATACTCAAACATCTCTATTTTTTGAAGTATGCCATAAAGTATTTCAGATTCTCATTTAACAATGCTGTATAGCGTAAATCAGCATTTAAACGAGTCAATCTTTTAATGACTTTAACAATCATTATTTAAAACAGTCAAAACATGGTCAACCGTTTGGTAGAGGAACAGTCAAAGGGTAAAAAATTTATTAACCTACTACTAAAGGCTGCATAAATTATCCCAAACATACATTTGTGATAGTAGCCTTCTATTAACAAAGTAAACAATTCACTCACTTGGAAATTAACTTGGGAGGATTGTGAAGCTCTTGAGACAACTGTGAACACTTTTTTTTTTAAAGCTATAACAAAACACCACTTTTTCCATTGTTTTCCTTCTACCAAACTTCCTGCTCAAATGCTCTATTAATTATAATGTTTACTAACACTTTCTGAGTGCAATTAGTTTTTACACTTATTTTATGTCGCTGTGTGGACTGTCATTCAGAGATCAACCCCAACTGTAACATAAATGTCTATAGGAAACATATATGGAAACAGCCTTTCTCATTTTATTTACAAATGTATGGCCATCCCTAGCTTTTGCAATATTTGTTAGAACATTTTCAGTATGCACACACAAGCATACATCGATCTCCAACATGACTGAAATCTGTAAGTGAGCCTATACTAATCTCAAACTTCACCTCTATCATCCAGTCAGCACATGTTCTGCCCTGCATGCTCACCTGGCAGATAAGGAGGTCTTGCATATCCTGTCCATACCATCATCAGTCTGCACTTCAGGGCTGCCTCAAGGTATTGAACTGAACTTCAGCATGCACAGCAAATGATGCAGAGGGTCTGGGCTATAAAGCACCCTGAACTCAACCCTATGTGTGTGTGTGTGTGTGTGTGTGTTTTGAACGCAACAACGAAATTTACAAACAAAAGCTCACTGATGTTCAGCCATCATTGCAGAACTGCACACAGCTGGATCACGCGCTCAGTTCATTTCATATCGCGTCTTGTACTAGCATTGTGTCCAGCGTGCTGTAAATGACGGCGAGCTTGAATGTGGCTTACTGGAAAAAACAAGCATTCGAAAACATAAACATCCCCTCGCAACATAACAATCGTTATTTGAGGTTTGCGTTCACAAATCGCTGCTATAATAACAGAGTCGGGCGCGCGGCTTACCTGAGAAATCAGCGCGCGTTCATTGTTCTGTTAGGAGAGTAATATATTCCTCGCGACCGCTTCCAGTCGCTGGTGTTTTCGTGTTTTGGTGAGGAGAGCGTTGGAGGTGTGCTTCGGGACCGGTGCTGATGCTCCAGCGGTAAGGGACGGCGGTGTAATCGGTGTCTTTGATTCCTCCGGCTATCCGTGTTTTATCAGATGAGTTTAGTGTGGAGGGGCGGAGCCTCGAGCTGCTGATTGACAGCTCCAAGCGCTCAAGCCCTCTCAGTGGCTCTATCGGTTTAGCTAGCTGTTTGGGGAAAAATAATAATAATAATAACAATATTAATAATAATAATAATAAAAAATATATATATATATATATATATATATATATATATATATATATATATATATATATATATATATATATATATATATATATATAAATAAAATATAATAATGCTTTTTTCGATTTTAAAAATATTTAGCATTTAGTAGCATTTTATATATAATATAGCAAATATTATATGGTTCCAAAATTAGTTTAGAATATGTAAATTATTATTAGTAGTAGTAGTCGTAGTAGTAGAATTATTTTTTATTATTACTATTTATTATTATTATTATTATTATTATTATTATTATTATTATTATTATTATTATCATTATTAAACATTTTCGATTTTAAAAGCATAAAAAATATTACATCAAATATATATTTTATTTAGCCTCGTGGTCACAACATTTATGTAGCATATATAATTTATTATTATAATTTATTATTATTATTATTATTATTATTATTATTATATATGCTACATTAATGTATAATGTTATTATTTATATATCCTACTTACATTCTGACACTTTAAGGATTAAAAAATAGATATATATTACATTAGATATATATTAGAACATATATTACAAAATATATATTTTTTAAATAAAACACTTGTTTATTTTATTCATATACATTCATATAAACATTTTTAAATGTATTTCACTGTTATTATCTAACAATAATATGTAAATGGACATCTAAAAAACAGATGTTGGAGCCATTTGTGATATTAATTTAGTTCATACTTAGTTTTTCTTTTTTTTTGTTATATAATTATTGAGTAATGCTGTATTATTCTGTGTCAGTGGTTCAGTGATATAGATCAGCTCCATCTACATTTCACGTCAGCTCACCTGCTTATGTAAGGGCACACAGGTGATGGGTGGTCAGCCTGCAGGAGTAGCAGGGAAACAGTTTTTCGTGTTTTCTTTGTGGCATTTTGAGACAAATAATTGAATTAAATCAGATATAAATGCTTGGACGCATCGTAAAACATCACTGCTCCTGTCGACACGGCTCCATGTTCATCATCAAATGATGTCGGAGACCATTATAACAGATCTTAATAAAAATATGCAGAAGAATTGCATTCTAAAATATAGTTTAGATAAATAGAAATATGTATTTCTGTACAAATTACGTATAAAAAATATGTTATACACTGAATCTGCACAGTGCTTCACATCTTCCACATTTTGTTGTTACGAAATGAACTGAGTTAATTATTTATTGTTTATATATTATTTATTAAAATACTGAATTATTTTATTCTGTAAATTCTACAAACAATATCCCACAATGAAAACATTAAAGACATTTGTTTAGAATATTTGCTAATAAAAAATTAATAAAAAATAAGCACACGTACATAAATATGTAAAAGTCTTTATTAGTCAACAGCCTTACAGTCACAAGCACACACATAGTTCACACACAATTCTACAGTTTTCATTTGATCTGTTTCACAGTTGCACATGCAGTGCTCAACATATGTACTACACCCTTCACAAATCTCTCTATTAAACTCTTTATAATATAATCTTTATAAAAGGAAGCTATACAATAATATATTTGTGCATATACGTTAGATTAGTCAGTACTGAAGCCAAATCTGGTGCTTATCTAACTAAATAACTTACAATAATGGTCCAAAAACTAGTACAACCAAATTTATATGTTTAAAGAAAAATATTGAATACAATTTTTTTTTTTTAAAGAAAGAGAGAAAAAATCAAGAGAAGCAACATTTCGTAGTTTATATTTGCAATATTTGCTTGCATTTAATTGTGTTGTCTTTCCCTTTCTAAATAGGTTTGATGACTAAAATATTATTTTAATAAATATATCTGTTTAATTAATCAGTTTTGTTTATTCATTCATTCATTTTCTTGTCGGCTTAGTCCCTTTATTAATCTGGGGTCGCCACAGCGGAATGAACCACCAACTTATCCAGCAAGTTTTTACACAGCGGATGCCCTTCCAGCTGCAACCCAGCTCTGGGAATCATCCACACACTCATACACTACGGACAATTTAGCCTACCCAATTCACCTGTGCCGCATGTCTTTGGACTGTGGGGGAAACCGGAGCACCCGGAGGAAACCCACGCGAACGCAGGGAGAACATGCAAACTCCACACAGAAACGCCAACTGAACCGAGGTTCGAACCAGCAACCTTCTTGCTGTGAGGCGACAGCACTACCTACTGCGCCACTGCCTCACCCAGTTTTGTTTAAATGCACCAAAATATATGACCTATATTCACTGAGAAATATTATTTTTCAAAATGCAGTGTGCTCAATTATGCTAAGTACTGTATACAGTATGAGCAGTATTTTACTCCTTCTAATTTCATCCTAATTTTGAAGGGTGTTAAATGTCAGTTAAGAAAAAAATTGCATATTACAAGAGAGATATTAAAAGAAGGGGTTGTTCAAAATGCAATTAAAGTCACAGTGGAAAAAACCTAGAAGGTATCAAATATCATTTGCATGAAATCATTATTACAGGTCCAGAGTAACATGACAAAATGTAATTAAATTTTTTTTTTTTAAAGTGAAACCAAAATTAAATTTAAATTAGCTTTCAAAAGAGTAGAATGAACCATTTTTTCAAACAGACAATAATCCAAACATTTGATTATTTCCTTGGAAATTATACAGACATGTTCAAATTGACTGTAGTATGTCTAAATTAAGCATTGCTTTAATTAAAAAAAATGTTCAACTGGAACACTGAGTGATAATATTTCAAAGGGATTTCCATCATTTGACAGTTAACACATTTTACAGTAAACACAACTCACATGGATTAAAGCAAATGCAAGATAAATGGCATTTTAATGTATCAATATGAAAACAAGCCTGGAAAGTGATATAAGGATTCGAGCGAGACAGAAAAACACTGATTCTTTGCTCATCCCCGTGAATTATTCATGGGCTATATGGGAAATGAAATAAAGAGAGCAGCCCTCAAATATGCAGTATATATATATATTTCATATTGTTACCAAAAAGAAGAAGAAAAAAGCAGACTGCGTTATTGTCATAGATCTTTCCATCACACTTTTCCTATTAAAATATGAATGCTAAATGCTCTCCAAAATCTCAAAATAAAGCAGAAAGGAAAATTTAAAGCTTATTCAGTCAGTCTGATTGATATTAGATGGATAACTGACTATCTGTTGCTCAACATAATGATTCAGAATTTTATTTATTTATTTTATTTACTTTTTTTACAATGAAAAAGGGGACGTGGATCATATAATCTGAAAAATTAGGAACATTTAATAAGTTTGCTAGGCTAATTCCATTGTGAAATTAGTATTTTCCAAAAATACACTTATTATGAATAGTTTAATAATTATGGGATTATATTGAGAGCTTAACCTATGTTTTTTTTAAGTATAGCAATGCTTCTAAATTCAAGTTTAAAGTCATATGTGGCAACTGTGTACCAGTGGTGTTGCGAGGCAGGGGTGTGGGCTTTGGGGGGCTTAAGCCCCTGATGTATTGTCAAAACCCCCTGATCTTTTGGAATATGTTGCACTTAAATAAAAATAGGTTGTATTACATATATTTTGTTATCTAAATACTTAAAATTACCACATACATCATGCGCATTCCACTTAATGCAGCGTTTGTGTAGGGTAGTCAGCTGATCAGCAGTACCTGTTTCTACCAGCAGGCGGGAGTGGCACCGTTGTCACATGGTGTTAAAAAAATCCCGTCACTGCACTTGTCATCATTCATTCATTCATACATTTTCTTGTCGGCTTAGTCCCTTTATTAATCCGGGGTCATCACAACGGAATGAACCGCTAACTTATCTAGCAAATTTTTACGCAGCGGATGCCCTTCCAGCCGCAACCGATCTCTGGAGAACATCCACACACACATTCACACACTTACTCATACACTACGGACAATTTAGCCTGCCCAATTCACATGAACCGCATGTCTTTGGACTGCCAGGTCACAAGGATCCCCAACGATCGGGTGATCGTGGTCCTAACCTTCAACCACCACATGTTCCATGATGCACTGGCACGTTACAGCTTTCGCTTTAGGTGGTGGGCCTGCAGAACGATGGTCCCCGCCGTGTTCCATGGAAAAAATCTCCGGCCACCAGGCGGGTGACATCATGGTCCCCAATGTTATTATGCTTATAAGGGGTTTTTGAACCACACCTGTCACCTAAGACCTTTTTGCCTTGAGAAACCAGGGCCCACGATAACATAGCTCTTAGGATCAATCAAGCACTCAAACCCCTCCGCCACAATAAGGTAAGTTAATAAAGTAACTAATAACACTTTAAAATATCATTTATTTGACTAATTTATGGCTCCTTTTATTGAAATTAATGGGCTTTCATATGTCAGATGATATTATTCTATTTATTCTTTGTATAAAGCATTTTAAAGGTATATTAAATTATCAACAAGGGCAAAGAGTGTGTAATTGTAGATTCTCTGACTGTCATTACAAGCTCAAGGATATAATAAGCAGCCAAATGTAGTTCAAGATTGTTATTATTTAAGTTTATACACAATTACAAAGCCTCAACATGTTTTTTTTTTTTTACAAGCAAAACATGTTATATATATATATGTATTCAAAATCTGCTGTATCATCAAAACATTTCATTCACTCAAAAAAAAAAAAAAAAGCAAAAGAAAAAAGGCTGGGCATGTAATGGCAAGAAGCTTCCGCTATAATGAAACGCTGTGTTTGCGCATTAGCTAACCTCCCCTTGTGGAAACAGTCTGCCTCTTAATTGTTTCATTACTAAATGTCAATAAGTAAATGACCTGCCAGTCTGTGGTTATTCGTTCATTTGTGCGCCATTACAAGTGATCGCTTCATTGGCAGCACAATTACATTGATGATTACATCGGTGAAATTCTGGCTATGACTGCATGTGTTATTTGATTGGAAAGGTCATCAGACTAGAGAGACCTAGATGACAATGCTCACCTCGCAGGCAATGTTGATGATGGGGAGAGAGAGAGAGCGCGCATTTGCTCCTCCAGGGTGACGAGAAAATAGGAGCATTTGTTTGACTTTGCCACTGAACACCTGTGTGGAAAAATAGGAGAGGGAAAAGCGGTCTGTCAATGATTATGTATAACACAGGTGCATTTACCCAGCTGCGTTATGTTATTTTTGTTCTTTATTTCCGCAATTCTAAACGAGGTCTGCAATGCTTATGTTGATTAAAGAAATAGTTCAACTTAAAAGGAAGTTATGTAATTTACTCAGTCTCAAAATGACACCAAAAACATGTCAAAAAACACATCAAAAATGATAATTGATTTGGGCCCAATCCAAATTTCCCCCCCTAGCCCTTCCCCTTACCTCTACCCCTTTCAATTCAATTCAATTCAATTCAATTCAATTCAATTCAATTCAATTCAATTCAATTCAATTCAATTCAATTCAATTCAATTCAACTCAATTTAATTCAATTCAATTCAATTCAGCTTTATTTGTATAGCGCTTTTACAATGTAGATTGTGTCAAAGCAGCTTCACATAAATGGTCATAGTAACTGGAACAGTGTAGTTCAGTTTTTTAGTGTTTAAGTTCAGTTCAGTTCAGTTTAGCTCAGTTCAGTGTGATTTCAGTGTGATGACGTGCCCCTTGTTTTGTGCATGCCTGTGAAGGGGTAGTGGTGTCCCAATTCTCTTTAGCTTGAAGGTGTAGGGCTAAGGGCAAGGGGTATATACACCCCTTCAAACGAAGACTTTTCAGGACCACACTTAAAACCAAGGGGTAAGAAAAAATTCCCAGAATACCCCAGCAACAGCTGCACCCGGAAGTAAGGAGATCCACTAATCCACAAAATTATTTTTTGTCATTATTACGAATTTTTACAACAAACAAACAAACACATGTTTTAATGTATTCATAATTGCGTTCATGTTTTACCGTCATGCATTTTTTTAAAAACGCTAAAATAAAAACCGCTAAATTTTGCAATCTATTCGCGATCTATAATCCCTAATCATAACTCCTGCACAGCAGTCCCACAACATTCTGACACTCGATGACACTGGAATACCCTGTCAGAAAAGTCTAGGGGCTGTCAATGAACATGGAGGGGTGCATTCTTTATATTATGTGCCCCAATAGATTATTGTGCATATATTTGAATTTGAATTCTATAATAGACATACACCGAAGTATATTTTTCTGATGAGCCATAATACAATTAGTAATGTCTTCCTTTAAAGTGTATTTAAATTCAGTTTCTAATTACTATGTCTGGAAACTAATTTAACTACTCAGTAAGGAGTTTAGTGGCTTGACTCACCACTTTAAGCCTTTTTAAATGTCAATACATAAACAGTATAAATTAAATTTGTATTGTTTAAATTTGATTTAAACATGATATTTTATATTTATACGCATTTTAATAACATTCCTAAATTAGCAAACCAAATTTCCCTGGAAAATGAAATTAAACATTACACTGTATGTATCAAAGGGATGACTTTTGGTGGTCCGTTTGTTGAATTTAAGTTACATTGCAACTAATTCTCATTAGATTATTGCTTAGACTGTTAGAATATTAAGTTGGGGTTAGTGTAAGTTGACATGTACTTGTTTCTTATAGTCAGTTAAATGTCTGTTAAAGAAGCAGTATCAACAGATAATAAGCAGACAGCCTATTAATACTCAAATGGACCATCAAAAGAAAGTGTGGTCACACTTCACAATAAGGTTTATTAGTTAATGTGTAATTAATGCATTTACTAACATAAACAAACAATGAACAATACATTTACTACTGTATTTGTTCATGTTAGTTCACGTTAGTTAATGAAAATACAGTAGTTTATTGTTAGTTCATGTTAACTCATGGTGCATTAACTAATGTTAACCAGCATGAACTTGGATGTTAATAATGCATTAGTAAATGTTAAATTTTGATTAATAAATGCTGTACATGTGTTGTTCATGATTAGTTCATGTTAGTAAATGCATTAAATAATGAACCTTATTGTAAAGTATTACCGAAAGTGTTAACCTACATTTTTACACAGTTCATTTTTTCCTAAGTATGTGTAATCATTTTGATAAATGTAACCTTCTTAATTTAAAAAATACAATTATTCTGAGAAACAACAACAACAAAAAGACAATGATAATCAGTAAATGAATAAATTAAGTAAAAAAAAAAAAACTCTGAAGAGATGATGCCAACCATAGAGGACTTCTACATTCTCAGAAATAAAGGTATGAGAGCTGTCACTGGGTGGTACCTTTTTAAAAGATACATATTTGTTCTTAAAGGGTATATATTGGTTCCTCAAAGGTAAATATTAGTACCTAAAAATTTGAAGAGGTACACTTTTGTACTGTTTAGGTACTATCATGTACCCTAGAGGTGTTAATAAGAACCAGTTAAGTACAAATATGTACCTTTCAAAAAGGTACCACCCCAGTGACAGCTCTCGTATCTTTATTTCTGAGAGTGTAGAGGTATCCATAATACTGGACCAGGCTGTATCCTGAGGAAACACTGTGAGGGTCATGGAGGAGTAGAGAGAATGTGACCGATTCCTGAAAGACCCCAGTGACAGATGAATCTCCCCTTTGCATCAGCCCAACTGAGCCTGCTTCTCTCTAGGTTTTTTTCTCTTCACTTTCGTCAATTAGTTTTGTTCCTCACCACTGTCTTGCTTGTTTTAGGACTTGTTGTGCTGCGCATCTATGGATTTGCTCTTCAGTGTTTGGACTTTCAGCAGTGAAAATTAACTCACACTGAATGGAACTAAACTGAACTTTAATTCTAAAAACTGGACTGACATGGTTTTAATCTACTAGAACTTCTTGTTAAGGCACTTTGACACAATCTATATTGTAAAAGCTCTATGGAAATAAAAGTTAATTGAATTGAATTGAATTCTCTGAATTAGAATCTTGTATTCAAAGCAAGAACATTCTGTGACTATGATTAAGATACCTAAAAATAAACAGAAATTCCTAAATTTACTTTTAAGCAATTTAATGACAGCAACAAATTGCACCAACACAGTGTCAATGCATTAAAAATACATTTAACTGACCATTTTGCTATACAGCAAACCTTTGGCTCACAATATATTTAAAAGTACAAACCGAGTTTGCTACAAATGCCAAAAATGCAGTCCTACTTTTCCAAACTGTGATTTATTGATCGCTAGGCTTCTTTAGAGTTTACACAGAAATAAATATAGTGTTATTAGAGAAGTCACATACAATTTTGCAGCAGGATACAGTCAATAGCACTTTTCATTCATTGCCATGGTTTCTGCACTGACTTTTTCACATCTTTGACAGTTAGTCAATAGAAGTCAAGGCTGTAATGTGGTTTTAAAAGTCATATGTGATCCATGTGATTTTTTTAAATAGTAGATCTGTGCACTTCTTACAAATTTAGATTGTCTGTGGCAGGGATGATGGGACAGAATGTGGAAAAATGAAGTTAAAAGAAAACATCAAAGTTACTTTTAGTCATATCTAGTTCATGTTCCTTCATGGAGCAAAATATACATTCCTTCATATATATATATATATATATATATATATATATATATATATATATATATATATATATATATATATATATATATATATATATATATATATATATACATACATATACGTAAATACAGTTGAAGTCAGAATTATTAGTGCCCCCTGATAATTTTTTTCCCCAATTTTATGTTTATTACAGGGAAGATTGTTTCAGCAAATTTCTAAGCATAATAGTTTTAAAAACTTATTTCTAATAACTGATTTATTTTATCTTTGTCATGATGACAGTAAATAATATTTGACTTGATATTTTTCAAGACACTTCTATACAGCTTAAAGTGACATTTAAAGGCTTAACTAGGTTAATAAGGTGAACTAGGCAGGTAAGGGTAATTAGGCAAGTTATTGTATAATGATGGTTTGTTCTGTAGATTATCGGGAAAAAAATAGCTTAAAGGGGCTAATAATTCTGTCCCAAAAATGTTTTTTAAAAAATTTATAACTGCTTTTATTCTAGCTGAAATAAAACAAATAAGACTTTCTCCAGAAGAAAAAATATTATCAGACATACTGTGAAATTTTCCTTGCTCTGTTAAAATTATTTGGGAAATGATCAGTCTGCTAATGCTCAAATGGACCATTAAAATAAAGTTAACTTAGTTAGTTTGTGTTTGTTTTTTTTAGTGAATATAGTTAAAAATGACCTTTACTGTTTGTTCAAACTATGTATTTAAGATGAGCTGAAACAGCACAAATCTTGATTTTTTTAAGACAACTTAATTGTTTTATGTTCAATCCACTTAAATTTGTAAAAAACTAATAAATTAACTTAAATCCTTCATGTTGTCCCAGCACAAATCAATTTTGTGGAGCTAATCATTTGTTACAGTGTATCTTCTTTTATGTTCCTTCATTAGTCATTAATATTTGAAATGAGAGTCAGTTAGAAAGAATGAAATTTCATTTTTCGCCGAACTATTCCTTTCAAAATTGGCTTCAGCACGTCCCAGTTTTTTTGGGTTAAAACCAGGTCTAGATTCTCAGCTGAACATTCAGCCCACTTTAAAGACATCTCTCCACCCTTTATCCCTCCCCGCCCGGTAATCCCTCATTAGTCAAAGCCTCCTCTCCTTTCCTCCTACTTTCCACGCCTCTCACTATAGGCCTTGTTGCTAGCAGAACAAAGTTATAGCAGCTACCCCTGTATTTTCCAGCTCATTACCTTTCAAATCTATTGAGCTTCAGCATCCTGTATCTTTTGAAATGTTACCGCTCTAGCTATTTTCTCTGCACTCGCATCAAAGATAAGGTGCTTGAAGGTCTCAGCACTTTTAGAGACAGCACATTATGTAGTAAGGGCCTGAAGTAATGAGACTTTTCCACTGGATGACCTAGTGTTATTTATCAACCCGAACCATTTGTTCATTGCTCTGTATAATGGCTTACTGTATGGTATATTTGTAGCCCATTCGTTGTTGCCCACACACTTTCTCATCTGCATTAGCATAGACTTGTGAAGTCAGATCAAAGTATAGAGCTAGAGTTCTTTCTTTCGAATAACAACATTTTTGACGATCGGGAGTGCTTAGCGTCTTCATTATCATCCAAGTTGTAGGTTCTGTGAAGGTTTGTGAAATGTGCAGTTTTTATACAAAATTTGATGTAATCTTAACTGAAATATAAAGACAGGGTGGGGAATATACTAGCTCCTCCCCATATAAAAGAAACAGCCAGTAGCATTTTGTTTTCATCACAACTAAGCTTCACAATTCACAAATGAGAAATGTTTTGAAGGGGGCGGGGCATGTCAGATCCTAGAGAGCATTTGATTGGTCAAAAGATTTGATGAGAAACTGAAGTATGAGGTGATGTCAAAGAAATTGTTGATCCATTTAGACCCGGTGTGCCCAAACTTTTTCTTATAAAGGCCAATATTGAAGCTTGAGGAAAGCTCTGTGCCAAAAGTAAACATTGCAAACTGTATTACAGGGTTGTCATGGGTAATTTTCTAAAATAATTCATGAAATTTCTAAATAAATTGAAAAAATGTCTTCAAATATTTACAAATGCATTCCAATGTGTCAAAAATTTATATTATAACAAACCTATCACAATAACACCATACACAAAATTCCACTTATAAAACAATGTGGTTCAATGCTGAATACACTGCTGAACCTGCCTTTGCCTTGATTTAAGCTGATGTATTCGGCTTAGTCCCCTATTAATTATTATATTTTATTATTGTTAAGTGAAAGTATGTAGATTTTTTTTTTATCTGATTCGTTTACAATATTTAATTAAAACATTATTTTCAGCTTGATTTATTTGTCGCTTAACAATAAAACAAACAAATAAAAGGCTAAATGAGAAATCTCTGTTGAAGGCATTCCCCAACACTTCCAAATCATTTTCCCTCTGGCGGGTACAAAGGACAACTTTGGCCTGTAGGCCCTAGTTTGGGCATCACTGATTTAGACAGAGAGGAACAAAAACAAAAACAACAACAACAACAACAACAAAAAACAAAACAAAACAAATATAATAAAGACATTTTGGTCACACTTTATTTCAATGTACAATTCATACTATTAACAAACTAATAACTAAGACGTGTAGCTTACTAAACGACTAAGTAGTTGCTTATTAATAGTTATTAGGGTTGGATTTAGGTTTGGGTATTGGGTAGGATTAGGGATGTTCAATAAGATCATACTTTATAATAATGACAAACTTCAAACTTTGGATGCTTACAGTTAAACTCAGAATTATTAGCCCCCCTGAATTACCCCCCCCCCCCCCCCCACACACACACACACACTCAGAACAAACCATCATTACACAATAACTTGCCTAATTACTCTAACCTGCCTAGTTAACCTAATTAACCTTTAAATGTCACTTTAAGCTGTATAGAAGTGTCTTGAAAAATATCTAGTCAAATATTATTTACTGTCATCATGGCAAAGATAAAATAAATCAGTTATTAGAAATGAGTTATTAAAACTATTATGTTTAGAAATGTGTTGGAAAAATCTTCTCTCCATTAAACAGAAATTGAGGAACAAAGTAAACAGGAGAGCTAAGGGGGGGCTAATAATTCTGACTTCAACTGTATACATTCTGCATCTGTTCATCGTTTACACTCATTCCAGTCAGGAAAAGAGGTGAAAATCCATTGCCTCGTTAATGTTTCCCTAACATCTGCCCACTGCCCTGATTTATTTCTGTTTGTTGTGTATAAAGATGATAATTAGGGCAGTTAGAGAGAGCCGAATGAGGAACCGTAACCATAGGGACAAAGAGGGTTCTGTCACTCAGGCTTTTTCTGGGAATAAACAAAAATAAAAAAGACATTTTAGCCATTGAGACCCATCTGCTCTGATCAGCAGCATCTGATTCAACCTAATGTGGGTCAGCTCATTTCAAAGAGGGCCTTTTTAACCCCTTGGAGTCGGTCTTTACTCATCTTAACGTGCCTTTGGCTTGTGCGGCATCTGAAAAGAAGGATAAAATGGTTTATTGCTCAAATTGTGCTCCAGGCACTAAAGCATATGCGATTTCAAAAGGCAACTTTCAAAGGTTATTGTACAGACCGAGAAGTGAAAATGTCAGCTCTGCTAGAAACCTCTCGCTTTCAGTCTGTTTTTTTTTGCGGGGTCCCTCATTGCTGGAGGCTGTAAAGGTGGTTTATCTGGAGCCAAATGGTGTTGATGGTGTTGCGGATTGCCTGTGGAAAGCTGGGCTAGAGTTAGCGGATCACCAGCTGAGCGCAGCCATCCCTCACAGCCTCCCACTGGGCCCCAACAGCCTCTTCCTGCTGTCCTGAGATGGAGCTATTTGGCAGAACCGGCGTAAACTGGTGCAGACGGCTCTCCTAACATAAACATGCAATGCCGGGAACAGGAAGCGTTACACATGCCGCTGACATGAGCTCTCAGTTCTGAATAACTGCTTTTTTTTTTTTTTTTTTTTTAAATGTGGTGTTGCATTGTCTGCCTGCAAAGTGCTTATGCAATCATTTGTTTCTTCATGCAACACATGGTCAGAGGGGTGTTCAGGGATTTGAGGTGGTAAAAAAGTCCCTTGAACTCTCATATTGTTTTCTCAAACAGAAACTATACTCAAAAAAGAACTGCTGCTTGTTTATACTACTTATTTAAAATGAGTTGAAATAACATAACTTTTAAGGTTTTTCTTTTTTTTTTGGGAGGGGTGGGGGGTGCGGTGGCAACTTAATTGTTCTGCTCAATCCACCTAATTTTTTTTTTAAATTATAAAAAAGTACATTCATTCATTCATTACCTTCACCTTTGTTTCTTTATTAATCAGAGGTCAAAACAGCTGAATGTATGACTCAGTCAGGGTGCAAGGACCTTAAATTTTTGAGGCTTGCACAGCTTCTCGAGGAGTAATCATACAAATAGACTTTAGAAAATGGCGCTCATTTGTATAATTAACTGTTGTATTCGTTTTTTCATACTCCTCATTTGGTGGCTCTCAATTGTCAAAAACCCCCCTCAAAATATTTGCTACGGATGCGAAAAATGCAGAAAATCGAACCATCCAAATTAATTTTTATGATGGATGGAAGTTGCAGAGGCTGCAAACGTATAAACGTGAGGTCCTATTTAGTTTATATATATATATATAAACTAAACAGAATTATACTGTATATATAGTTAAAGTCAGAATTATTAGCCCCCCTGAATTATTAGACCGTTTGTTTATTTTTTCCCCAATTTCTGTTTAATAGAGAGAAGATTTTTTCATTACATTTCTAAACATAATAGTTTTAATAACTCATCTATAAAAACTGATTTATTTTATCTTTGCCATAATGACAGTAAATAATATTGTACTGGATATTTTTCAAGAAACTTCAATACAACTTAAAGTAAAATTTAAAGGCTTAACTAGGTTAATTAGGTTAACTAGGCACGTTAGGGTAATTAGGCAAGTTATTGTATAATGATAGTTTGTTCTGTAGATTATCGAGAAAAAATATAGCTTAAAGGGGCTAAGAATTTTGACCTTAAAATGGGGTTTAAAAAAAATTAAAAATGCTTTTATTGTAGCCAAAATAAAACAAATAAGACTTTTTCCAGAATAAAAAAATATTATCAGACATAAACATCATAACGAAACATCATAACGAAACTATTTATAAAAAGAAGAAAAAAAATTTAAACGGGGCTAATAATTCTGACTTCAACTTTGTGTGTGTATATATATATATATATATATATATATATATATATATATATATATATATATATATATATATATATATATATATATATATATATATATATATATATATATATACATACAGACTGCAACTGCAATGAACCAGCTTTGGGGTTGGCCCAGCTTGCAAAAGGTTAAGATCCCTTGTTATATTTCATCTAAAGGCCTGAAAGTCATTTTGACTGTTTATTTTATATTAGACTAATCCGTGCTCACAAAAGGAACATTTATATTCAAATGTATGTACTGTATATGCACATGGTTGGATGCATATGGAAATGGATGCAAATAGGGAAACAAACATTATTCATGCATGATGCAAACGGATGAATAACAATTTTGTTTGTTTGTCACCTTTTCAATCCACATACTGCCATTTCATTTTTTTTATAATGATTTATCATTATTCTAAAATGGGTCAGTAACAAGCACACATTTTGTTAAGGTACAAAAGGTGAGCAATAGTTTTATGCAATGCTTTTAAAAGTGATTAGCTGACTTAAAATTAAGTTAACCCATTGCTTTTGAAGCAAGTAGTTGACTTTACTTTAAAAATGTAAATAATAAACCAGTTGCTTTTAAAGCAATTAGCAGACTTACCTTAAGAAAACAGAGTAAACCTAATGCTTTTAAAGCCATAGTTGACTTTATTTAAACAAATAAGTAAAGCCTTTGCTTTTAAAGCAAATAGTTGATTTTACTTAATCTCTTCAACTTAAATCTAGATTAGGTTTTTTTTTTTTTTTTTACTCAAATGGTTTGTTGCAATTGGTTTCCTAAATGGTTTGAGTTGCCTTAACTTAATGGGTTTTACAGTACTCAGTTGGTTCGAGTTCTTTTCATTTCTCAGGTTTTACTGTGCTCAAATTGCTTCGTTTACTCAAATGGATTAAGTTCATAGTTCTTATTTGGAATAGTTTTTAAACTTAACTAATTTGTTTTAATCTGTGTCCTCAAATGGGTTGAGTTACCTTAACTTTTGGGGTTTTACAGTTTAACTAATTGCTTTTTACACTGGAGATAAAAAACATATTCACAGCCTGCCCTTTTCAAAATAAAAACCGAATTAAACAAAAAATCAACTCATTGTCATCTTTTGTTGTTGCAAATTTAAATTCCAGAGACTTTTCTTTTTAACTATGTTTAGATGTAGTACTTTACAATCAAATACTCCATCATTGATAGCCCATTAAAACAAAACATAATTAAATAAAAGACTTAATGTAAACACTTTAACCAATCTGACAGAGCTTTATCTGAATTCAGTTCAATTGAGGGGTTGTGTAAATAGACTTTTCTAATCTAATTGAGAGGACATGTAAACACTTGCATGTATCGAAAACCAGAAACTGAAAATGCATGTGCAACGGTGTAGGATGGGATGAGAATTGTGCTATATATCACCACACACAGCAACCCGATCCCTTTGCTTAACATTGCTACTGTATAAATACATTCAGAATCTTCAGTCATGATGTTTGCGCCAACTGAAATAAAATGTCACTTAATTGAAGCCACTGTTACATGCTTTGGTTGTCATAGTTACTCATTGTTTGACTGATTTGCCTCACCTGCTCTTAATTCAATTTAATTAGATTGCTTTGTACAGCCTTCGGTTTAGTTTCTTTATCTTCATTGTATTGCACTGTATTGCATTGTATTGCACTGTATTACATGTTAAGCCATTTCTGGATTATGCTCTTTTAGTTTTAGTTTTAAAATTAAAATTAAATTAAATTAAACTAAATTAAATTAAATTAAATTAAATTAAATTAAATTAAATTAAATTAAATTAAATTAAATTAAATTAAATTAAAGTCCTCCTTCAGGTTGAATTTGACGTGTATGGGGCCCAATATTTAGGTATAACAATTATTATATTATATTATATTATATTACATTATATTATATTATATTATATTATATTATATTATATTATATTATATTATATTATATTATATTATATTATATTATTATAATATATAGTTTGAAATATGCTTAATTTTTCGTCATTTCTCAAAGTGACACTGGTAGCACAGGAACTGCATACTTCACCTTTAAATATTTATAGTACATTCAATGGCAAGGCCCCATTATGAGGTCTTAAATTATGAAATATGCAATTTTAAATATTAACTTAACATTAGATGATGGCAAATGTTACATACATGTGAATATAGCAGACACGAGCACCCTAAGTTTAATTACAAACGATTCAAAGTGGTACAGATATGATACTAATATGTAAAATGTGACTAATAAAAAAAGTCGAACTGTGTGATTTTCTGCTGAAAAATCCAGGACAGTTCTAAAAACACAAAACTATGACTACTTTATTAGTTCACACTGTTACTTTACAGCTAGGTCGGATCGAGTCTTTGCTGGGCCAGTAGGCATATCTGTGTGGAGTTTGCATGGCCTCCTTGTGTTAGTGTGGGTTTCCTCCAGGTGCTCTGGTTTCCCCTCACAGTCCAAAGACATGCAGTATAGCTGAACTAAATAAACTAACTTGTCCATAGTGTAGGAGTGTGTGTGAACCTAGCAGGCACACAACATCATACGACATTGATCTGTAGTTCTATTTTGGTTAAGGCATCAGGTGACCAAAATTTAACATCAATTTGCTGTCTAATACCGACGTCAGCTGATATCTAATACCAATGTCAGTTGGCATTGATTATTTGTTGGTTTTAGGCTGTGCTATTAATTAAAAACCCATAATCTTTTTAGCATCATGATATGACATTCATACAATGTTAAAGTCTAACACCAGTAGACAATTATGTTTGGTTGGTTTTATGTTATGTATTTATCTAACTTCAATGTCACTTGATGACATAACGTGACGTCCACACAATGTTAAAGTCCAACATCAGTAGATGTTGATCTTTGATTGATATTAGGTTTTGGTAATAATTAACTAAAATGCAACATCAGTTTAACATCATGATCTGATGTCACTTTGACGACAGAGCCTAAGGTTAAACTTTCGTTGTTTTTTGGTTGTATATGACAATTGGGTTAACGTCAGAATCCAACATCACTTGACATCAGAACCTAAGGTTGAACTGACATTAAATTTTGGTTGTATATGAAAATAGGGTTGACGTCAGAACTCAAGGTCAGGTTTTGGTATTAAGTAACCAAAATCTAAGATCAGTTTAACGTCATAATCTGATGTCACTTTGATGTCAGCACCTAAGCTTAAGCTGACATTGTTTTTTGTTTGTATATGAAAATCATGTTGGCATCAGAACCCAACGTCAACTTGACGTCAATACCTAAAGTTATGCCAACGTTGAGTTTTGGTTTTATATGAAAATAGGGCTTACGTCAGAATCCAACATCACATTGACATCAGAACCTAAGATTGAACAGATGCTGAATTTTGGTTGTATATGAAAATTGTGTTGACATCAGAACCCAACGTCACTTTGACATCAGAACCTAAAGTTGAACTGACATTGTTTTTTGATTGTATATAAAATATCAGGTTGGTGTCAGAACCCAACGTCAACTTGACATCAGAACCTAAGATTGATCAGATGCTGAATTTTGGTTGTATATAAAAATTGTGTTGAAGTCAAACCCCAACGTCCCTTTGAAATCAGAACCTAAGATTGAACTGACATTAAATTTTGGTTGTATGTGAAAATTGGGTTGGCGGCAGAACTTAACATCAGGTTTTGGCATTAACAAACCCAAATCTAACATCAGTTTAACCTTATAATCTGATGTCACTTTGATATCAGAACCTAAGCTTAAGCTGACATTGTTTTTTGGTTGTATACGAAAATCATGTCAGCAACAGAACCTAATGTCAACTTGACATCAAAACCTAAAGTTGAGCCGACGTTGAATTTTGGTTTTATATGAAAATAGGGTTGACGTCAGAACCCAACATCATTTTGACATCAGAACCTGAGATTGAACAGATGCTGAATTTTGGTTGTATATGAAAATTGTGTTGAAGTCAAAACCCAACGTCACTTTGACATCAGAACCTAAGGTTGAACTGACATTAAATTTTGGTTGTATATGAAAATTGGGTTGACGTCAGAACTCAAGGTCAGGTTTTGGTATTAAGTAACCAAAATCTAACATCAGTTTAACGTCATAATCTGATGTCACTTTGATGTCAGAACCTAAGCTTAAGCTGACATTGTTTTTTGTTTGTATATGAAAATCATGTTGGCATCAGAACCCAACGTCAACTTGACGTCAATACCTAAAGTTATGCCAACGTTGAGTTTTGGTTTTATATGAAAATAGGGCTTACGTCAGAATCCAACATCACATTGACATCAGAACCTAAGATTGAACAGATGCTGAATTTTGGTTGTATATGAAAATTGTGTTGACATCAGAACCCAACGTCACTTTGACATCAGAACCTAAAGTCGAACTGACATTGTTTTTTGATTGTATATAAAATATCAGGTTGGTGTCAGAACCCAACGTCAACTTGACATCAGAACCTAAGATTGATCAGATGCTGAATTTTGGTTGTATATAAAAATTGTGTTGAAGTCCAAACCCAACGTCCCTTTGAAATCAGAACCTAAGGTTGAACTGACATTAAATTTTGGTTGTATGTGAAAATTGGGTTGGCGGCAGAACTTAACATCAGGTTTTGGCATTAACAAACCCAAATCTAACATCAGTTTAACCTTATAATCTGATGTCACTTTGATATCAGAACCTAAGCTTAAGCTGACATTGTTTTTTGGTTGTATACGAAAATCATGTCAGCAACAGAACCTAATGTCAACTTGACATCAAAACCTAAAGTTGAGCCGACGTTGAATTTTGGTTTTATATGAAAATAGGGTTAACGTCAGAACCCAACATCATTTTGACATCAGAACCTGAGATTGAACAGATGCTGAATTTTGGTTGTATATGAAAATTGTGTTGAAGTCAAAACCCAACGTCACTTTGACATCAGAACCTAAGGTTGAACTGACATTAAATTTTGGTTGTATATGAAAATTGGGTTGACGTCAGAACTCAAGGTCAGGTTTTGGTATCAACTAACCAAAATCTATTATCAGTTTAGCCTCATAATCTGATGTCACTTTGATGTCAGAACCTAAGGTTAAGCTGATGTTGTTTTTGGTTGTATATGAAAATTGAGTTGACGTCAGAATCCAACGTCATTTTAACGTCAGAACGTAAGGTTGAACTGACGTTGAATTTTGATTGTATATGAAAATCGGGTTGATGTCAGAGATCAACATCAGTCTGAAGTCAGAAGAACAGATGTTGAATTTTGGTTGCAAATGAAAATTGGGTTGATGTCAGAATCCACCATCTCTTTGACATCAGAACCTAAAGTTGAACTGACATTGAAATTTGGTTATATATGAAAACTGAATGGACCTGAAAATCCAACGTCATTTTGACATCAGAACCAAAAGTTGAAGTGAGGTTGAATTTAAGTTGGATATGAACATTTGGTTGACCTTAGTACCTAACATCAGCTTGACGTCAGAACCTAAGTTTGACCTGACGTTGAATTTATGTTGTATATGAAAATTGGGTTGACGTCAGAGCCCAACATCAGTTTAGGGTCAGACTCCAATGTCATCTGTGACATTGTGAGTCCAATGTAAATTTTACATCTGTGTGACATCCGGTGCCTGCTGGGATTAAATGCATATGGGTGTTTCCCAGTGCTGGGTTGTGGCTGGAAGGCCATCCGCTGCATAAAACATCTGTTGGAATATTTGGTGGTTTAATCTGCTGTGGCGACCTCTGAAATAGAGACTAAGCCACAGGAAAATGAATGAATGAATGTTAGCTACACTTTTACAGATCATTTGTCTTGGTGTGGTATTTGCTCCGCCTCTCCTTCACTGTGATTGGACTGCTGGCTCTGCAGCACTCCCATTGAAATTACAGAAAAAAAAAATCGTTTAGCTTAGGAAAAAAAATGCTTCGCTTTACACAACCTTTAATTGCTATGTCATCATCATGTAAACATGAAATTAAAACCCCTGTCTGTCTATCTGAAGGAATCTGTGCCAGTATTCTGGGATATTAGTAGCAATCCTCAAAGGGGACATAATGCAGTTTGATCCTAATGTCTGAGAGATAATGTCTTATCTTATTAGATCATCATAATTGTGTTGATACACAGCTCCATCATGATCCTCTTGTCTCAGCATCTCTCTCTCTCTCTCTGAATGCCCAGTGTGTCAGATCCGGCTCATTTACTTATCAGCTTGGTCTATGATAATGTGTTCATTATCAAATCAGCACTGCCAGATTAACCACTCCTAACTAATGAGCTTTGTACTAAAGCGTTCGTTTCAGTGTTAACGTTACACCAATGCCTTCTGGTGTTCTTACCCATCCCACAAATGTTTACAGTAATTCTGACATTTTTTGTTCATTGTGATCTGTTGTTTTTGTTTTACACAACCCAGGCTACTCTGCCTACAAAGCTGCTAAACTGAACTTATCAAACCACAATCAAACTATTACTGTCGTGTAGGATTTTCACCGCATTTTGTGACAGGAATAATACACACGGCTTTCTGACGCTACCTACAGAGTGCATCTAAGTTTCGGAGAAATGCAGAGGTCTTTTTTTCTTTCTTTCGCCGTGCGGTATCAAACATTGCATTAAAAACACCGCTTCCAGCAATTCCTCTGATCAAATATCTCGTTTGTCACAAGGGGCATGAATAAAATTCCTGAATGATAGTGCCGAACTGCAGTTAAAGTCAACCCTTTAAAAGGCCATGAAACCCCCTCGTTTCAGCAGTGTGTTTTCACACCTCTACTTTGGAAAAAGTCAGAAAAGTGGGCGTGTCCAGCTCTGTTTAGGGGGAGTGTCGGAGGAAGAAAAGCGGCTTGGTATGGGAGTGTCTATTTGGGCGCGCTGAATTTCAGAGTCAAAACACACAACCACAGCGGACAATGTGACTGTGTTTACATGGACATCTGTAGTCGAATTATTTGCCAAATTATTAAATGGTGGACTTTAACTGCAGTTTGGCTCTTTCATTCAGGGAATTCATTAATGTCCCTCCCGACAAACGTGATATTTGATTCGAGGAGCTGCTCTAAGCGTGTATTTTTCATGCAATGTTTGATACTGCACTGCGAATGAGAGAAAAAAAAAACTCAGTATTTCCCGGAAACTTAGATACACACGGCAGGTAGCGTCAGAAAGCCGCGTGTGTTATTCCGGTCACAAAATCCAACACGAGGTTATAGTTTGGTTGTAACTGTTAGTGCTAACGCAATAGTTTGTTTGATACGAATAAAATTCGAACTGAAAAACAAAGAGCACTGGTCGCTCACTTACCAAATCTGTAGAGACAGGACAATCACCAGCAACGAGAGCCGCGTCTTTATTTAGAGGAGACTACAAGCAAATCTGGATCTCAGCGTTTGCAGATGAGAACAGCTCTCAGGTAAACAATAATCCTCCTTAGACACGTAAGTTATTGTTGTCGCGCGTCGCCAACACTGTTAATCCACACGTGATCCAGATAAGCTCTCACAGAGACAAAATGAAAACGAAACTTAACTGCAGCAAACTATAAAAGCAACACTTCACGCTTGTTTTGCCAATACAACGTGGCGTCTCTGTCGTCTAAACACTGTGACAGTAATGAATATTAATGAAGTTGCACAATAGAGCTCGCTGATTGGTTTGAACCAAGCCTTACTCATGCATTAATGCAACACACTGTAAGACGTAATAAGACTCACTCTGGCACAGACGCCCAGTCTGCACGCTGGAATACACGATATTATGTCATGACCGTGACGCAGCTTCAAAAATTTGTTTTAAACAGGAAGTACGAATTTGCTTGAAATAACGCAAAAACAACCAATTTACACTTTTTAGTGAAATATAGGTGTCCTAATAGTGTTTTTAGCAGTGTGGGACACATATACGACTGTCAACAGCTCAAAAAATGTGTTTTGGTGTTTCGTGACCCTTTAATAATTTGCCAAATAATTCGTTTACTGATATCCACGTAAACACAGTCACTGTCTTTCTGCCCTGCGTCTTTGCGTTTGTTTTGCCTCGGTGAAAATCAGCGTGTGCCCTAATTGAAACTCTCATTTTTATGCACCGTCCCTCTTTCCCTCCTCCGACACTCCCCCCTAAACAGAGCTGGGCACACCCACTTGTGGGGTTGTTTTTGTGGTGGCGGTATAGCGTTCCTTTTTACGCTTAACAGCAGACCACTTACCCCCGTGTGGATGTCTTTCACGCTTTTATTAATTTGTCCAGTGACTTGTAACATACATTGCCGGACTTAAGACACAGAGAGGAATTGACCACAGCAATGGGGTTCAAATCTGGTCCAGTTCCAGAAATCGGGTAAGACAAAAACAGAAGCCACAAAATAAAATAAACAAGAAAATAACAAAGTGAGAATGTGGTAAAATCTAAAAACATGGTAAAAATCAGAGAGTCTTTTCTGCTTTTTAAAACACTGTCAGTTGGGTTTAGGGAAGGCGGTGTGGGGGTCAATTGGTGCTTTTAAAAACACTATTGGTTGGGCTTAGGTAAGAAGCAGGGTGGGTAAGTCGAATGGTCAGTCAACAGGCACAAATCCCACTCGCGTGAGAAATTTGAGATCTGAAATAACATACACAGCGGCCACGGTTGGATTTGCAAAAGCTGCAAAAAAGTAACGTCTGGAACATTTTTGGCACTCTCCAAAAATGTGTAGGGGTAATTTTCAGAATGAGCCTGGGTTGGTTCATAAGTAGGTATAAAATATGATCTTGCATCCCTAATCCTACCCAAAACCTAAACCCTACTTCTAGCACAATTAATAAACAGCTACATAGTAGTTTCTTAAGCTAGCAGTGTCAGTTAAAGGTGTATTAATACCGTGAATTTTAACGTAATATAATGTAAGGAAACTCATAAAGAGATGATTTATAGTTTTATATGGTTAGTAATATTGTGATTTTCCTGGTTTTGTTCATGACCTAAAATGCTTTAGCAACAACATTTTAAAACCCCCATGGGGATTTTTTTTTTCTAAAAAATATATTTAGTACCAAAACATATATACATATTTCATGTTTCTGAAATGTCGACACGCTCATAAATTTCCAGTGCTCCAGCAATCATCTCAGCCTTTGCTAAAAAGAAAACGAATCCTAAATTGCCCTTCATGCATTAGCTGCTTTCGCTACAGACACCCTTATTAGCTTATCCATAGGCGGCTGCTGTAAGTACAGAGAGGAGGTGGGAAATACTCTAGTGTAACACTGTCTGTTAAGTTCTCAGCGATTAGACGAGCCGACTCGCTTTCTCCCCTTAACCGGCGGCAACTAGGTTGTTACCATGGTGACAAAGGCAGTGACGGACATGCCTGCGTGCGTTATGTGTGCTAGTCCAACATGAAAGTGGCCTTGAGCGGAATCCCAATGAGGAAGGGGAAGTGAATAATCCTGCAATCGAAAAAATCCCGCCACATGGTCACAAACACTTATCTAGTGAGGAACGAATTGCTCTGAATGACAATGTGGACACGCTCTGTCTCCAGCCTGCTTTGTTTATGCTTATTAAGTATGTGTAAGAAGAGAAGCTTGGTCATATTTTCCTCATCTCTTAAACAAAAACGTCTTCTAAAAGTGGCCCTGGATAACCTCAGGATCCTTCTTCGTCCTTTTTCTTTTCTTGTTTCTCCCATGGATCCCTCCCCCATCCTGAAGAGCCACACATCTGTTTTGAGTGGCTGGTGAGCATTTATGTGGTAATTATCTACAACAGGCTGTGGTTACACACAGACTCAGATATACAGCTAATCTTCATCAGGGACGCTTTTCCCACTGCCAGGGCTTTTATTGCTTTGGTGTGAAACAAATGCAGCCCTTAGACTAAATATTATTACCAGTATTTGTTCTCTTAAGACACTTTATGTGGTACATGGGTTTTAGCAGCACCTTAAATGGACATGCAATTCTGAACAAACCAACATCTGGTTTTGAGTGGGAAACATTAGTGCTAATCATTGAGTTAAATAAAATATCTAAATATGATATTTTATTTATCATATTATACTGCTGACTCCTATCAATATTGCTAGAATGCACATCTTCTCTTCTTAAATCCAGTTGTCACATTTTCTGTCACAATTATCCTATCAAATGTTAAAATGATCATGCCTATAAAACAAACTGTTTACATCTATCCAAAACACCGACACTTGAGTCATGTTATTGGCTGTTGGTTGCTTAGCATCTAGTTGTAACAATATAGTAAGAGCTAGTTGCTAGATACTTAGGATCTAGCTGTACAAAATATCATTTTGCAATGCATGCAGTCATTTTTTTGGCATCTCAATGTTAGTTACGGCAAATATGGTCTTTATGAGGTTTAAAATTATTTCACTACAAAAAAAAAAAAAAAAAAAAAAAAAAAAAAAAATATATATATATATATATATATATATATATATATATATATATATATATATATATATATATATATATATATATATATATATATATATATAAATAACTTAAAATGAAAATAGCAAATGTGAAATGTGCCTTTTACCGAAGATTTAAAAACAGTTTGCTATCACATAAGTTTACAAAAGATGTAGTTGAAAGGCTGAAAAAGGCAGAAAACTGTAAGCTTGACAGCTCTTTTTAAAACTCGTGCTCAAGGTTAACAAGGAATTCTTCACTGTAGTCAAAAATGTCAAAAGTCAAAGCAACATATGGATCATAAAAAAGATGGTGTATGTACTGGCATATATTTACTGAATAAGGTTTCTTTACCACACATTCTACAAAAGACAGATTTCAAATTAGACATATATGTATACTTATATGTATACTTGTGTGTGTATACATATATATATATATATATATATATATATATATATATATATATATATATATATATATGTATACACACACACACACACACACACATATATATATATATATATATATATATATATATATATATATATACATACACACACACACACACACACACACACACACGCACACACACACACACACACACACACACACACACACATATATATATAATGTTTTGTTTTGTTTGTTTGTGCATCATCCTCTGGTTTTTCATCGGTGAGATGTTTTATTGACGTCAGTTGCTGAATGTGATCTGCTCTGGATTTGAATTAATTGAAGTGTGAACTCTTTTCTGGATTGTGGGTTGTCTCAACTTCCATCGGTGCGGGTCTAATTGTGGAGTTGGACTGGCGTACACATTACTCGTTTTTGATTGCAATGATTTCAGCAAAAACAGTTAAATATCGTTGGAATGAAATGTAAACGGATGAAATGTAAAAATGTCATTTCACAAACCCTGCCGTACAGGTGCAGTTTGCTGTCAGAATGCAGTTGTTTTGCTTGTTGATGAATACCCAGGCCTTGTATAGCACCGTCTTTCCTTGTCTTTGGCTAGGCAGAACCTCAGTTTTTAGCACTACATAGTTTTGAATTTGGCAATCATGGAACATTATTTCTTGCACATGACCACACAGAACCAACTTCTCTATTGTAAAATCACTTGGAGTTTCAATGAGATAGTTGTATATTTTGGGCTGGCCTGGATGCGTTTGGAAGGGTGCTATTGCAAATGGACCTGTCAGATGAACCCCGCTCACTTCATCGTTAATTTTGCCTAATAACTGTGTTTATCACTAGGTGAAAAGCTTTTATATTTCACAGAAAGCATTATGTAAATAATATATATAATATGTAATCAATATAACTTACCTCTAAGACAACAACAAACTCTGTACTGCATCGGATGTCATTCCCTTGCTGTAAATGCTAGCGCTCCCGTGCATACTGAATGTTTAGAAACAGGTCAATTCATCTTTAGGTTTACATGAAATGAACAAGAACTTCAGCATGTCCTCTATTGTTGTTATTGGTCCATTCACATTTAATCTGAGGGTGTACTCACACTAGGCATGGTTGAATTAAACCATGCAGGGTGCAATTGTCCCACCACCCACTCCCTCTCAGCCCACACTCACATTGCATGTTTTACCTTTCGAGCCCGAGCTCGCTTATGTCATCGATGAGGCGACTAATCAGTTAGGAAGTGAATCGCTATAACTCTGTACAATGGACATTGCTTTATTTATATTGTTTTGTATTATTTTAAGCCGTTTAAACCCCACAGCAAACAGAAACCGAACCGTGGCTCCAAAACATTGAACCGAATATTGCCTTTGGTGTATCGTTACACCCCTAAAAGGGGTACATAATTAGAAAGAGCCGGCTGATATTATTTCCATTGGTTTACTTTGTGCGCTTCAGCGTTTTTCCACAAACATGGCCGTCCATGATGTAGATTTCTGAGCTCTATTAGAACCCAACAATATGTCTTTGCATTTCATCTAAAGTTACGTCACACATAACACTTTAAGACACTGTTAAATTAGGCCGACTGTTACATTGTCATCGCCATTACATATTTTTGAGTGTTGATCATTGAAAACATCCCTCTTTAAATGTATAAACCTTACAAAGACACCCTAAAAGTTGTTTACTTGTTTTGCCTGATTTAATTGCTAAAGTTGAGACTCGTTAGAGGTTCAGCACAAACCCCGCACAGAGTGTGTAAAGAATATCAATGCACCGCTGCCTCACAAACCCGCTGGACTAAAAGCTAAAAACAGCAGATGATGAAACACCCAAGAGCGCACATCTCTCTGTGAAGTCCGTTCTTCACTACAACAACCAGCGATTGCCGGCGGAGCATGTTTTAAATGGGCACCATGTTATTTATCGTTTTTTTTTTCCTTGGTCAGTTTAAGATCTGAGTGCCTTCTCCTTTAACAACCTCCAAATGACTGGCGAACGACGCTATAGGGAGACTAAGCCAGACAGGATAAAAATAAAAATAGAAAAGCACAGTTTGGGAGGCTGAGGTAGTCGGTAATTTATAACCAGTGCAATATATTTAGCAGAGCCCAGAACAATTATGAGGCACCATACATGTACAAGTGCAAAAACCCTCTATTTTTTTTTTCTTCTCTCTTTGCAGTCTCAACTGATTATATGTAATCTGGATTTTGTAATTAGGCTTTGGAAATTAAAAACGTGTAATTAGGCCTTGTTACATTTTTAAAGTGCTTATAATGAGAGTACAGTCATTTTATTGGATGAATGCTTGTTTTAAATAGACAAACTAGCATATATATATATATATATATATATATATATATATATATATATATATATATATATATATATATATATATATATATATATATATATATATACATACAAATACACACACACACACACACACACACACACACACACACACACACACACACACATATATATATATATATATATATATATATATATATATATATATGCTAGTTTGTTTATTTAAAACAAGCAATCATCCAATAAAATGACTGCATTCATCAAATAAAATTATATATATATATATATATATATATATATATATATATATATATATATATATATATATATATATATATATATATATATGTATATATATATATATATATATATGTATATATATATATATATATACATATATACATATATATATATATATATATATATATATATATATATATATATATATATATATATATATATATATATATATATATATATATAGTATTTCAATTTGAAAAGAAGCACTAAAAGAAAAATGTTTGTAAAGTGCTTTGGCATTAATTATGTGTATAGAGTGGTGCGGGGATGACATGAAAACCCAGAAGAATGATTAATTATGGGCTCATTTAAGCTTTTACAAAAGGGTTTTATAACAGACATTTTTAATTAATAAGTAAAGTAAGTTCTGTGGTAAACATGACTTTAAAATACTTGTTTTGTTTCAATGTTTTTTATAACCCATGTGATTAAGGGCAAGAAAATAGCTCTAGTTATCTAGGAGTTATATATAAATATTGATGATAGAATGGCTAAAATCAACTTCTTTTTTTTACTTTCTTTATTGTTTTTTAGACATTCAAACACAACGACTTACAAGTTTGGTCAAACCAGCATTCGCACAAGAATTGATAATAAAGCATGCAATATACAAACAATACATCCAGAAGTATTGTGATAATAGATAAATACATTCATTTTCTTTTCAGCTTCTTTTATTAATCAGGGGTCACCACAGCGGAATGAACTAATGACCATTGTTGATTATTAAAATAACAATATTTAGCAAAAAAGGGACTAAGCCGAAAAGAAAATGAACATTTAGCAAAAGAGAGGGTATGTTTTTTATTTTCAATGAGAATGAAAGGAGGCAGAAATGATATAGGCTCCGTTTTGTTATAAATATGCATACAGTAAAGATGACGCTCATATAAATGTTTTTATTTTATTGTTAAGATAGTGAAACAGCATAGCCAGTGTAATGTGAAAGATGTTATGAAGTACTCTGTTCCCTTTGAAGATTTACCCGACGTGTCCTCTGAAGTTTGTTTTATCAAACTTGCAAAGTCTGAACTAACAAGAAAAGGATGCAGGATTGAACTGCGTGTAGGCTACTTAATATTGAGGAAAAGCCCCAATCAGAGAGGGAAATGTCTACAGTCCTGCCTCTGTTTTCAGATGTCTCCGTTTTTCCCCATTAACACTGAGACGGAATAGCAGCGTTATAGAGTGAAAACGGCCTCTTCAGCATTTTCAAAAACACTTTGTTTTTGGCGCTCGAAAACTCTGGTGTAGTGTAGACGGATGGCGTAACCGTAGCAATATTTATGCGTTTTAAAACGAAAATGTATTAGTGTAAACCAGGCCTTAGATCTTTCCAACGGTATATAGCTTGTAACGATTCGATTAAAATTAAATGGCAAAATAGTGAAAGGGCAATCAAGCTGGGATGGTGATAGTTAAGGGGTTAATTTAAAAAAAAAAATGTTTTTAAAAGGCAAGGCAAGGCAAGTTTATTTATATAGCACATTTCATACACAGTGGCAATTCAAAGTGCTTTACATAAACAAGAATAAAAGAAACAAGTAAAAAAAAAAAAATCCCTTCTTTTTTCATCTTCCTGCAATATTCCCAAATGTGTATAGAAAGCATAAACCTTGTGTGATAGGCCAAAAGTAATCTAAAAGTAATCCAAAAGTACCTGTATTAGATTACATTACTAACAACAATTTTTATGCAATCTCGTAACATCATAATTCTTAACTTTTTGATTTAGTGGCTAATGCTTCTTAATTTGTATGACCTCATTTGTACATTTTAATATGATTTGCAATCATCCCGAAAGATTGATACGGTTAGGCGACACGTCTCTTTAAAAGTCGTATGTTTTCATTAGAACGAAATGTTTCGAATTAGACCGAATAGCTCTCTTTTCTGACAACACATGAAATAGTTACATTTCCTCACGAAATCGTGCTGATTTTGATCATGTAATTTGTATTCAGTAACTGGACTGCAGTTTGTTAGTAGTCTACCCAGCACTGCTCATGCCTGCAAAACCAAACCTGAATCACTCATTACTGCCTGCTATAAGACTGAATACATCAAGCATGATAATGAATGCTAAGCACAAAGAAAGAGTGACTATGAGAGAAGAGCACTGCACATCCTCTGCGCTGGAGTTCATACGGGCATAAAATATGCATGCGCTAACCATTAACCCTCCTGTCCTCTAGTCTGCTGCTCTCACCAGAGCTCGTGGAGATGTGCTCTAAGGGCTCTGTTCGCTAATCACACGCGCTCTGCTCAGAGCCAGTGTCTTCAACCTGACAGAACACTTCACAGCATCTGCCGGTGCCAAAGCTGCAAATATGCATATTATATAAAGTCAAAAAAGTGGGAAGCGTCAGCGTAATGCATGGGGTAGCTGCATTAAATATGAACAACAACAGCAAAACTAGTTCAGGGGTCGTTGTATGATAAAATTTGCCTGCGGGTAAAATTTAGCCATGCACATGACTGCTTTTTCGATATAGCTACAAAATGTGTTATGTAACTGTGTTAAGCCACTGTTTTCAGTATGTCACAAAATTATTCCTTTTAGTCATCAACTATATAGAGTGGAGGAATTATGACGTCAATTTGTATGCAAAAACCCAGAAGCTAGTTAGCATTTTAGCAGTTCAGGTTGCCTAGTCTCAAAGTCAATGGGTGTTTTGAATAGGGTTTCAGTAAAAACGCTTAAATAAGATCCGTGGCCGACACAAACTCAAGATACTTTCACGTTTTGTTCTACGACATAAAACACATCAGGTACATTACACTCTTGTTGATTTAAATCGGTTAGCCTACTTTAAAAAGACGTTCGCTATCAAGTTGCTTAATTGGACTACAGGCGGTGTCGGAGACATTATACGCAATCAAGCTGATCTGGGCCTCATGTACGAAGACTTGCGTGGAAATCTTACTAAAACATTGCGTACGCACAAAGCTGTAAATGTGTGTACGCAGAAAAAAATTCAGATGTATGAAACACTGCGTACGCCAAATCTCACGCATATTCTTTTGTACATCTGAATGAACGTGAAACTGAGCTCAACATGCACGAGCACAAAACCCCTCCCTGCCTCCTCCCCCATATGAATATGCTAATGACTATGCTAATGGAAAAACCTAACGAAAAAGCAAAGGCAAAAGCAAGCAAGAAGAGAAACTTTGAACAGAATGTGAATTGGAGGTGCTGCTTTCGGAGGTAGACTGGAGAAAAGCGGAGTTACTTGCAAGTTTGTTCTCCGGAATTAACAACAAAAGAAAAAAATAGAGAGTTTAGCTGATGCGGTTAACACAGTTGGGTCTAAACAGCGCACTGAATGAATTAAAACGAAATAGTGTGATTTATAGGTTGCAATACTCACAACAGTCTCAGTGGCGCAGCTCAAAAATCGCATGGTTACATGCACTGACATGTTCGAGCTTGAACACGGTTCGAATCCAGCGTCTGATAAACTCCTTTTTCTTTATTCCCCCGCTACATATCAGATTTTGCCTACTATTTATATTGAGAAAGACAAGTAGGAATCATTAATAAGTTTGTGCATCATATTTTATTTGCACATTTATTGAATGGAAATGTTTCTGATTCACGCATGCAAATTCATCTTCAGATAGTGTCTTTATAGCAATGTGCGTGCGTGCGATAGCTCAGATTACATTGGGAAAACAGGCGACTGCTGCAATTTGCGCTTTAATATTTAGCTGGTCAAATGTATGGTATGGAAACCTTATATACCTGCTAGATGAACCCGTCTCATACAGCTGCCATTGCAAGGCTCAGACACTTTGTAGAGAGGAATTTAACACAACTGCCTCTAGGAGTCGCCAATGGAAATAAAACACACACGCACAAAAAATGTGCGTACGCCAGCCATAAAGCTGCCGTGAAGCTGCGCACATTCCCACGTTCAGTTCATTGTTAGTAAATCCAAACGTGAGCAATTCTGAGCGTGAAACCTGGCGTACGCAAAGATTTTGTGCGTACGAAGCGTTGATATATGAGGCCCCTGGTCTGGAGCGCAGCTCGCTTCTGTTGGGTATTTAGATATGTCTGTGATTTAAGTATTTTCATGAATATTATTTTATAGTTTGTAGTATTTTTCCAATTGTGAATTTATATTGTGTGTAGATAATGCCTTCACTTGTAAAGACCATAAAGACAGATTAATTTGTTGATCATTTATTTTAATTAAACTATATTATGAAGATACTGCTCACCAGTGCAGCCAGTCTTTTTTTTACATGCTCTCATTAATGCAAACGTGTGAATAAATGTTCAAAAATTTGTTAAAAAAAAAGGATGAAATCAAGTCTTCTCTAGCCATTTCACTCAAATATAGCTAGCAGGCACAGGATGTTAACATGACGTCAGATGTTGTACCCCAACGTTGTGGGATGTTGTGTTTTGCTTGGAAATGAATTGATGTCAGAATCCAATGTCAGGCCAACGTCAAGGTCCAACTAGACATTGAATTTAGATTATTTTCAAACACCTCTAAATTGACCAAATTTTTACTTCTAATGATGTTTCTTTTGATGTTGTGTAGACGTTACCACTATGACATATATCAGACATTGGATTTCAGTTGCCATACCTGACAAATAAATGTCAGTATTTAAAGGGCCATGAAACCCCCTCGTTTCAGCAGGGTGTTTTCACACCTCTACTTTGGAAAAAGTCAGAAAAGTGGGCGTGTCCAGCTCTGTTTATCTATAGATAGATAGATAGATAGATAGATAGATAGACAGACAGACAGACAGACAGACAGACAGACAGACAGACAGACAGATAGATAGATAGATAGATAGATAGATAGATAGATAGATAGATAGATAGATAGATAGATAGATAGATAGATAGATAGATAGATAGACAGAAAGACAGATAGACAGATAGACAGATAGACAGATAGACAGATAGACAGACAGACAGACAGATAGATATAGATAGATAGATAGATAGATAGATAGATAGATAGATAGATAGATAGAAAGATAGATAGATAGATAGATAGATAGATAGATAGATAGATAGATAGATAGATAGATAGATAGATAGATAGATAGATAGATAGATAGATAGACAGATAGATAGATAGACAGATAGATAGATAGACAGATAGACAGATAGACAGATAGATAGATAGATAGATAGACAGATAGACAGATAGACAGATAGATAGATAGATAGATAGATAGATAGATAGATAGATAGATAGATAGATAGATAGATAGATATACAGATAGACAGATAGACAGATAAATAGATAGATAGATAGATAGATAGATAGATAGATAGATAGATAGATAGATAGACAGATAGACAGATAGATATAGATAGATAGATAGATAGATAGATAGATAGATAGATAGACAGACAGACAGACAGACAGACAGACAGATAGATAGATAGATAGATAGATAGATAGATAGATAGATAGATAGATAGATAGATAGATAGATAGATAGATAGACAGATAGACAGATAGATATAGATAGATAGATAGACAGACAGACAGACAGACAGACAGACAGACAGACAGATAGATAGATAGATAGATAGATAGATAGATAGATAGATAGATAGATAGATAGATAGATAGATAGATAGATAGATAGATAGATATGGATACACAGAGCATTGTTTTCCCATTTTAGTAAACTTATCATTTTAATTATTCACTCTAACTCACTCCGTCTGAACCATCTTGCTCTGGGGTGAAAAGGAAACCACTGGCAACATTACTTATTGAAAGCTATGAATATTTCTGCTTTGCTTTGTATATGACCACACATAACCCCAACATTTATTTGAATGCTATGCTATCATTTCAGTTACACATCATTTCAGTGTTGCCAGGGAAACGTCACGGTGGCTTAAAAACACATTTACAACATTTCCATGTTCCATGACTTTCGAAATGCCCATCATTCTTTATCCATCACTTATCCACATTATGAAGAATTGCTTAGGACACTGAACTTCCCAGATGTATTGTCTGTTAGCGCACTTCAAATACCCACATACTTTCTTGTTCTGTCTTTTTTTCTCTTTGTCAGTCTGACTGTGAGATTAGCCAAGCAACATCTTTCACCAGCTACCTGAAATGACTCTCGCTGATCTGAGCAATGCAAGGCCAAGCAATCCAATTAAATCTACAGAGCCAAAGCCTAACATCCTCATCGTGAATGTAAACACGTTTACTGTAAGCAGCGCTGCGTGTACGCTTGAGAGAAAGAAAAACGGGAAATGGGGAGATAAAAGAAAAGGCACCTTGAGAATACATAAACACTCTCGCGGGGAATTGGCTAAGAAACAATTGTGCTGCTGATAGGTTTATCTGCATTGTTTTCAGTGGTGTAAAGTATTTACAAATCCTCAAATTACTGTAATTGAGTAGTTTTTCTCAGGAATTGTAATTTAAGTAGTTTTATAAATGTGTACTTTTACTCTCACTTGAGTACATTTTTAGATCTGTACTTTTACTCCACTACTGTCCTTCAACCTGCAGTCACTACTTTATTTTCTTGTCTATGGGGATTTAAAAAAATCAGTCCTGTGATTCCTGTCCAATCAAATTGTACAAAGAAGGAAAAAAAAATATCATAATGAACTACCTCAAGACATGTGTGCTTTATAATGGCAGCAAACTGTTTGGAAGCCTTAAGTCTCCAAGAAGATGTCCAAAATTTTACACGCATTGATCCAGAGATTGTTTAGATGCATGTCCCTGATGAGAAGATGATAGATTGTTATTGTATGATGACCAAAATGGCCTTAAACACCCAGCAGACTCAAGACAACGTGACGTCAGATTTAGGTTGTTTCCCGATGCCATGGGGACGTTGCATTTTGTTTGGAAATGAAAATCGGGTTGACATCAGAACTCAACGTCAGACCAACGTCAATGTCCAATGTAAAACCAACCAAATAGCAAGGTCTAATGATGTCACAGCTTGACGTTGTATGGGCGTTACCACTATGATGTCTATCAGATGTTGGATTTTGGTTGCCATACCTGATGAATAAATGTCAGTATTTGACGTCAATATGATGTTGGTTTAAGATGTTGGCTCAACGTTGGATTTTGGTCACTTTCTAACAACCTAAAATTGACCAAATACCAACGCCATTGTTATGTCATTATTGGCCATCAAAATAACGTTGTTCTTAGACGCTGGCTAGACATTAAATTTTGGTCACCTGACATCACAACCTGAATCTAACCTTATATTAATGTCTTATAACATTGTGTGCCTGCTGGGCAATAACAAGATGTACTAAAGATTGGTACGTTTACACACAATCACAAAGTAATTACATGTAATTTTACATGTAATTGCATCAGCTTTTCACAGCTTAATATTCACTACTGACTAGGGTTGGGTATCGTTTATATTTTTTTCGATACCGGTGCTAAATTGATACTTTAAAAATGGTACCGGTGCCAAAACAGTGCCTGAACTAATACCTTTTAGCCATAAAAAAAAAAAAAAAAAAAAATATATATATATATATATATATATATATATATATATATATATATATATATATATATATATATATATATATATATTTTATCGTTATAATTGAACAATATATATATATATATATATATATATATATATATATATATATATATATATATATATATATATATATATATAAATATATATATATAATACGTTTAAAGTAAACATCAATTCATATTTTATTTATTTCAATTGCATTAATATATTTCTTTTGATCATTTGTTTGTTAGCATAAATGAACGATTTGCATTATGTTTTTACCATTACATTCGCTTACTACAAACCTATGGAAAGGCTGTCATCAAAATCAAGGAGCAACTTTTTTTTGGGTTTGGGGCTTGTGACTACTTTTACATGGACATCAGTGATCTAATGATTTGCCTTAATCTGAATAAGACAAAAATAGGATTCAGGTGTTTACATGAGCTGCGTTTTGAATGTTACATTCATGCTCCGGTTTCCTCCCACGGCTACAAAACATGCAACCTAAGCTAATTGACTAATCCAAATCGGCACCATAGACACGTTGGTAGTAAGTAATTATCTCCTAAGAGCAATCACTAACTGTTCATTAGCTACTACAGCAGGGGAATTCTCGAGATCTACCTGAGCTCAAACTTCCCTCTCACCTTGCAAACTGGAGGGAGCCCAGGGCTCGAGGATCTTATAAGCTCAGGGCTCTTTTCCGGGACAGCATGCCAAACAAGCGTTATAATCAATCATCAGCTAAGTGTGAACTCTTGAAGCACATTTTTAAATGACAATTCACACCGAACATGAATTAATGCATATTTAAGTAAAACAAAACAGAAAATAGATGCAATGAAGACTGTGATGTCTTCACAGTCCTTCACACTGTCCAATATTATGTGTATAATTTGATGCGAGTAAGTGGCAATATCTGCCTGCAGATGGCGAGAACATTAGTCATGGCAGAAGCTGAAATGCACAGATGAGTTTAGAGTTACAGTGTGTCTCTTCCAGTTGTCGATGTAAAAATGAATGAGACAGCCAAAAACAGACAGCTATGTGTGTCATTCAAGATATGTTATTTACCCGTTGGAGTTGGACATTCTTGAACACAAAAGAAGATATTTTGAAGATTGTTGAAAACCATTGACTTTCATATTTGTTTTTCATACTATGGATTTAGTGCTAACAGGTTTCCTAAGATTCTTCACAATATCTCATTCTGTGATCACCAGAATGAAAAAAAAAAAACTTAAATAGGGTGACAAGGTGGCTCAGTGGATAGCACTGTCACCTCACAGGAAGAAGGTCACTGGTTTTAGTCCCGGCTGGCTCTGTGTGGAGTTTGCATGTTCTCAAATGTATGGGTGTAAATGAGTGTGTATGGATGTTTCCCAGTATTGAGTTGCAGCTAGAAAGGCATCCGCTGTGTAAAACATATGCTGGACAAGCTGACGGTTCATTCTGTTTTGGCAACCCCTGATTATTAAAGGGACTAAGCTGCAGAAAAATGAATGAAGGAATGAAAAACTCTAGTAAGTCAGTTTGAAATAAGTCAGGGTTCAGTAAATAATGACAGAAAATTTATTTTTGGTTGAAATATTCCCTTTAAAATAGGTCTGCTAATAAAAGTATTAATGTATAGACATTTTAAGAAGGAAATAATTGAGAAAGTGTTGGCAGTGTGTGTCGTTTAATGGCTGAGCCCCAGAAAAATCAGCAAAAGACAGTTAGAGATTTGAAAAACAAAATGGCAGGACAAAAAAAAAAAAAAACAACTTAACGTTAGAACTACCAAGACAGTCATTTTAATGATTGATTTTTAATGACTGATTTTATTTTATAACTTTGTTAAAATAAAAATCATATAACTGTTACGTGAGGACACTGACAACGGAGATGAGGATCCTCATATAGTTTATTTAAAGAGAAGTCATGTAGGCAGTGGTCAAAGACAGCGGCAAACATTAACATACAGTACAGCTTATCCAATATCACAGTCAAAACCATGTGAGTTGTCGATACAGGCAGAAAGGAATCAATAACAGAAAATCCTGGCAAGGATCAAACACGCAATAGCTAGATAGGATTAACACATTGTAATGCTACAATGACAGTAAACAAGACTCAGCAAAGTGTGTGAGAATGTGTATAAATACAGTAGGTCAACTAACGAGTCAATCATGAGCTTCAGCTGTGTAAGTGTCTAAATCCAACCCAGGCTCACTCTGAAAATGTAGTCCCACGGACGTTTCTGGAGACTGGAGGTACGTATGGCTGGGGCTTTCCCGCCGCAACCAGTTTGTCTGGTTAGCACGTTGTGTATGTCGGCGGACTTAAGACGCAGGAAGGAGCTGACCACGATGACGACGATGACCGGGTTTGAGTACGGGGAAGAGCGGTTCCAGAAATCAGATAAGACAAAAACAAAATTCAAAAAATAAAACGAACAAGTGAATAACAGGCTGAGAATGTGGTAAAATCCGAAAATGTGTTAAAAATCAGACGAGGGCTTTTCTTTTTCTGGACTTTTTTTTTTTTTGGTTGGGTTTAGGGAAGTAAGAGGGTGGGTGGGTCAATCGGTAAAACTGCTTGGGTTTAGTCGTTCGACAGCAGCCTCTTGTGGATTTATGCGAGAACGGCGCTCGCGAGAGATGTTCGACATGCAAAAAAAAGCACACACAGCAGCCTCTCGCGGATTCGTGAAAAAAAAAAAACTGCACAAATACGTACCTCCCGGGATGTATTTCGCAGTTTCCAGAAACGTCCACGGGATGTATGTTTTCAAAATGAGCCTGGGTTGTCTAAATCAGTGGTTCTCAAACTTTTTTCATTAAGTACCCCCTCAGAATTTTTTTTCCCTCCAAGTACCACCATAATGACCAGTGTTGAAATATAGTAGCGTTATAGGCCTAATTAAGCAGCTACAGCTGTGCACAGATCAAAAACGAGACATATTAATTTATATTATTAAGAATATGTATTATTGTCAGTCATTTTAAACATTATAGTTTGAACATTAACTGTGCTTGCAGGTAAAATAAACAAACAAACAAACAAACAAACAAACAAATAAACAAACTAACTAACAAATAATAATAAAAAAACGTTTGAGTACTCTTTTAAAAAGCATTAGTCAGTTACTTTTGAAAAAAAAAAAATCAGATTTTCATTATGACATGACTATTTTTTTTAAGTGTAAACCTGTTTGAATGGTTTAATTGCTTAATTGAAATATAAAATTCCCAGGGATGGGTTGCGGCTGGAAGGGCATCCGCTGCATAAAAACATGCTGGATACGTTGGCGGTTATCCAGTTGTGGCGACCCCGAATTAATAAAAGGGACTAACCTGAAAAAAAATGAATGAATGACAATACTGTGAAACCAATGGCAATTAAAAAAATAAAAATAAATAAATAAATAAATAGATAGATAAATTAATAATAATAATAATAATAATAATAATAATAATAATAATAATAATAATTTAAAAAAAAAAGACTAAAATTGCGATATTATGCATGCTGGGCCAGTAGTAGGCACTGTCACTTTATAAAGAGATATATGCATCTGTATAATGCGTCCACTACAATTGTTTTGGTTGTCAAGTATGTGAACATTGGCCATTTCGACTCAAAATTGCTGTGGATTGAATATATACATTTGAATAGTTTTGCAAATCTTTTTTTTTTTTTTCCACTGAGCCTGGGTTGATCATTTCACTACAGCAGACACCTAAATCATTTTTTTAACATGCAGGAAGCGCTGAAAATAAATGGTGCTGTCAGCCTGCGCAATTCATTTATTTTTACAGTGCCTGTCAAAGTCTTTATGTGGAATAAACACTGAATGGAGCAATGCAAAAATAACACAGCACACACAACAACACTCAACTCGGCACATGGCACATATTCTGGAAAAATAAGACCAGCTTCAGGAATGAGTGGCTGAATGAATATATGGCCTATGTGACCTACTGTGCTTGGGGTGTAATAGGGGTAATGTGTTTAGCAGAGATCCCCAGACAGAGCGGATGTTTCTTATCTATCATCCACCTGACTGCCTTCCAGTAAAAGATTTTTCCCCCTTTAGGCTCCATTACAGAGAGTGAAACAGCAGTGGGATAAGAGCTTCAGTGTTTGCTCGTCCGTGTGTGAGGGGCTGGAGAATGGAGCTCGGCCCCTGCTTCATTGACTGCTCATAGGGAAGGTGCCAAGCTGGCACAGGACATCCAAATGACTGGAAGTCCTTGAGATAACATTTTCCCAACCTTAATCCCCTATTTAAACAGCCAAAAACAGAGACCCTCCAGGCCCAACAGACTTTTCAGAAGATCATTTCGCAACACATGCTCATTGGAAAATACGTGCTTAAGCCTACATCTTTGTGTGTGTGTGTGTGTGTGTGTGTGAAAACTTACTTCAACATACATTTGACTGCAGGTTGCAACACAGGCTCATTCTAAAAACATAGCCCTATATTAGTGCTGTCAATCAATTAAAAAAATTAACTAATCAATCACTTTTTTTTCTCGATTAATCACAATTATTCACATTTAAAAGACTGAAACTTGTAATTTTGCCGATTCAAATGTAAAATGAATGTAAACACAAGGCAAAAAACTATTTAAATTCAAAATATAATTGTTTATTAAAAGTTTTGTTTAACTTCTAACACAAATTTCTTCTTGTAAACAACATACCTACAATAAACCATCAAGATCCTGGCTTGACAGCCATATTTATTACAGAAATAAAAACACAGGCATGTTAATGCCATTTGAATTTCAAATCAATCAATGCCAATAAGTGAAGTTTAATTTAAACTAATTTCGAGAGGAGCACTTGCTCGTGATTGACCCAGCTGATCCACATTAGCTAATCATGATCCTCCAATCAAAGGATCCTTAGTCACTATATATATGTATATATATATATATATATATATATATATATATATATATATATATATATATATATATATATATATATATATATATATATATATATATATATACATCCTCATTTCCTTTCTACACTATCTTCGTCTGGAAGAAACCCCCCTCCTCCCCTTCTTCCACCTTTATCCAGAATGGGCGACACGGTGGCCCAGTGACTAGCACTGTTGCCTCAAAGCAAGAATACCAATATTGTTGGGTCCTCGCTGGGCCATCTGGTATTTCTGTGCGGAGTATGCATGTTCTCCCCGTGTCTGCGTGGGTTTCCCCTGGGTTCCCCGGTTTCCTCCCACCATCCAAAATGTGCTCTATATTATAAATAAAATAAGCCAAAATCTTTTTTTTAATGTCTGAAGCTGCGGTCACACTAGAGTTTGAACATGCAATATTCTGTCGTTGCAGCACTGCGAAAAGGGGTGGGATTAAACAAGATTATTAGACATTTAAAAAAGCGAGCGATTGCTCCATGTTTAAAATTTTTTGTCTAGAGAGGTCAAATTTTGATCCTCGGTTGGTCTTACGCAGTCAAGTGATGCGTTTTCGCAGGTCAGAGTTTACCAAGCTTGAACTTTGCACTGCAGCAACCTGCGAAACTTAACGCATGAACCTGTGTTTCCAGTCTGATGCATTCGCATGGGCATGAATGGAAGTCTATGGGAGGAAAAGCTCAGTGTGAGGAACTCTCAGGAAATTCAACTTGGCCTCAACAGCGGGGGAGTTTGAGATCGACCTGACCATAATCTCCCCTCGCCCTGCGAAAGAGGGGAGCCCTGGGCTTGAGGATCTCTTGAGCTCAGGGCTCTCTCCCAAGACAGCATGCCAAACAAGCAGTGTATAAATCATTAGCTAAGTGTGAACTCTTGAAAGAAAAAAAAAGATTTCCATGTTGGATTTTAAGTGGACTGCAAAAAAATGCCAAAATACAGGTGTTGCAGATACGGAAAATGGAAAATTATAATAACAATAGAGCATTGTAAAGTTGTATTGCTCTGAGTAGAGAACATTAATTATAAAGTACAAACAATTTAGCTGAGTCCTCCTTTACATTCAGCCAGTTGTTAAAACAGTCTGTTGACATTATCGGGGGACAATGTGGATCTTTTCTTTTGAATGATGTGAGCTGAGACTGAGAACAGTCTACCAAGCAGGATCACTGAATCAGCATATGCATTTCGGTGCCTAATTTTGTTGCCATTGGTGATGCGACAAGGATGTAAGAAGCATCAAGCGGTACATCAAGGCACGCACAGGTAGGCTTTGTGT